>NC_142841.1:10606060-10909090 GCF_061612785.1 Hesperophylax consimilis | reverse complement strand
AATAGAAGGATTTATGCTTGCAATTCAGGATAGAGTCATAAATACTAAAAATTATAGAAAGCATCTAATCAAAGATACAAATCAAATTGATGATTTGTGTAGAAAATGTTTGGCTTTTCCGGAAACTATAGAACATATTATATCGGGATGTTCTATATTAGCACCGTCCGAGTATACATTTAGGCACAATCAAGTTTTAAAAATAATTCACCAAAATTTGGTAATTAAACATAACTTCTACATAATTTCTACACCCCCGCTGCACCGCCCCCGTGCCCCTACGCCCTAGGAAGGACGAAATCGAAATGAAACCGCGCCTTTTGTCTTCTGCCAATATGAACTATTACAAACAATTATGCAGTGATTAGTGTATTGTTATAGTGATTATAATACTTTTTGTTTTAGAATTAAGTTTTTTCATTTGGACATCTGGAATAGTTTTGATGGCGTTAGGATTAAGTTAAATATTATACTAATTTGTATGTTAGTGATTTATACCTAAGTATCAGTATGTTAGACTAGATAAGCAGTTCGTAGAAGGGAATGGCCGACACAGGTGTCGATGAGGCTCGCTATCCATCACATCGCCAACCCTTCGGTGGCGCAAAGAGGAGGAAGGAACTCGAACAATGTCGAATTGGTACGTGGAATATTAGAGGAGGTATGGAAAGAAAGATGAATGAATTGTGTGACACGATGGTTAGCAAATATTTGGACATACTTTGTGTAACAGAGAGTATGAAAAAAGGGAGCGGTACAATGCAGCATAATGATAGGCTCGTCATTTGGTCTGGGAGACCAGATACGGAGAGGGCGTGTCAGGGTGTTGCAGCACTACTGTCTCCCAGAATGATTGAATGTATGTTGCAGTATGAATGTGTAAGTCCGAGAATAATGTGGATTAGGTTCAAAATCGGTTTGACAAGGGTGTTTCTTGTTGTTTGTTATGCCCCTGTCAATTCTGAGAGTGACGAAGAGAAAGATGATTTTTGGACTGGTGTAAATGATGTGATGAGACTGAAAAATATTAATGAAAGGATTATAATGGCAGGCGATTTGAATGGGTGGGTAGGAATTAGACGTGACGGATTTGAATCGGCTTTAGGTATGTTTGGGGATAAAAGAACGAATGACAACGGGAACAGAATACTTGAAGTATGTTTAGAGTGGAACCTGTTTGTGTCCAATACTTTTTTCGATCATAAAGGTATCCACCAATATACGTGGGAAAGAGGAAATGAGAGGTCAATTATCGATTTTGTAGTAATTGACTCTAGGTTGAGAGCCGTTACCGAGGACACGAGAGTTTTCAGAGGGGCAGAGGTTGAAACTGACCACTTTCTGGTGGTGTCAAGAGTAAACCTCTTTCGCGGTTGGCGCTCTAAAGTGAAAACGGTACTAACTCCAACAAGAATCAAAATAGAAAAACTACAAAACGATAATGAGAGAAGTAAGTATGTGAATTGTGCAGAGATGAGATTGAATGAGAAAAAAATGGATGGTCTAAGCATAGACGAAACATGGAACCACATAAAAGTGAGTCTTTATGAATCTGCTAGAGAGGTGTGTGGAATAAGTACGCAAGGTAGAAAGAAAGGTGATGCATGGTGGGATGATGATATTAAAGCACTGGTCTCAGAGAAGAAGAAAGCATGGTTATGTCTGATTGCGGCTGGCAGTGCTTCCAGCGAAGAGAAGGATCGAGCGAAAGAAGTATATAAGGAATGTAAGAAAAAAGTAAGAGTTGGAGTGAAAGAACGAAAGAAACGCCTGGAAGAGGAAGAAGGAATGAAAATGACAAACCATTTCCAAGAAAACATTAAGTTGTTTTGGAAGGAAGTCAAAAGGTCCCGGTGTGGCCCTGAAACCGGAAGCATGAAAGTAATAAAATCGAAAGATGGAAAAATGTTGACGAATGAGGAAAAAATAAATGAGAGATGGATGAAGTATTTCGAGGAAGTCTTTGAAAGCGAAGTGAGTGACAGTGATTCTAGCGGCGAATCAGATATGAATGATGATGGACTGAATGTTACCGAAATTAGCATGGATGAGATAGAAAGATCAATTAAGTGTATGAAGAATGGTAAGGCTGTCGGTTTCGACAATATTGCTGCTGAATATTTTAAAGGAGGTAGCCGTATAATTCTCACATGGTTGTGCAATCTTTTTAACCAATGTTTAAAGGAAGGTTACACGCCTTTAGATTGGAGAAGGGCGGTGATCATGCCATTATACAAAGGTAAAGGGTCACGTATGGAATGTGGGAATCATAGGGCTATTAGCCTGCTAAGTTCAGTTGGCAAGCTGTATGGTAGAATTTTGATTGAAAGGGTAAGAAAGGAAACAAAGGATAAAATATGGGATGTGCAAGGTGCTTTTATGAGTGGAAGGGGGTGCATGGACCAGATCTTCTCATTGCGTATGCTCACCGAGAAGTTTCTGGCAAAAAACCAGAAACTTTTCTGTGCCTTTGTAGATCTACAAAAAGCATACGACCGAGTCGACAGGAAAAAGCTATGGAAGGTGTTGTCCAAGTATGGAGTGAATGCGAATCTGACTCAGGCAATTGCGTCTCTATATGAGGGAAGCGTTGCATGTGTTAGGGTGAACGGTGGTTTTACGGGGTGGTTTGATATCACAAAAGGTGTTAAACAAGGCTGCGTAATGTCACCGTGGTTATTCAATCTATACATGGATAATTGTATGCAAGAATTGAAAGATGTGGGATTGGGCGCGAATTTGAGTAATCTGAAAGTATGTTGCCTGTTGTATGCTGATGATGCGGTGCTGATTGCTAATAGTATGGATGATCTGCAGTCTCTCGTGTCTAAGATGAACGAAGTATGCGTGAAGAATGAGTTAATGATGAATGTAAGTAAGTCTAAAGTAATGGTGTTTGAAAGAGAAAGTACGAAAACAGTGTGCAATATAGCTGTGAATGAGGAATACTTGGAGCAGGTGGATGAATTTGTGTATTTAGGAAGCATGTTTACGAGAGATGGGAAGGCTGACAGAGATATTGAAAGAAGAGTAAATGCAGGTAACTCCATTAATGGAGGACTGAACGCAGTTGGCGCTAACAAAATATTGTCCAAAGAAGCGAAGTTAGCAGTCCACAATGGAGTGCTTGTACCTACCCTGATGTATGGAAGTGAGGCATGGAACTGGCAAAGAAAGGATGAAAGTAGATTGAATGCTGTTGAAATGAGATCCCTGAGGCGTATGTGTGGTAAAACCATGTATGATCGTGTGAGGAATGTGGATATCCGCAAAGAGTGCAAGGCTGATGTAAGCGTAATGAGTAAGATCAAGAAAGGGACGCTTAGATGGTTTGGGCATGTAGAGCGAATGAGCGAAGAAAGGAGTGTAAGGAGAATATACAATGCAAATGTGAATGGTAGCAGAAGTCGGGGACGCCCGAGGAAGACATGGCACGACCAAGTGAATCAGATACTTGAGTCGGGCCATGTCAAGAGTCAGAACAATAGAAGAGTATGTATGAGACGATGTATGAATGTGAATGAGGCAAGGAGTGTGTGCCAAGACCGAGTTGTTTGGCGGTCCGTCCTCTCTGCCTACCCCTGCGGGGAAACGGCGTGATGGTTAGTTAGTTAGTTAGTTAGTTAAACATAACTTGATTGACTGCCGTAATGTAGTACCATATTATGAATACGAACCAAATTCATTTTTAGAAAACGAATTTTATAAAATATATTATGATAAAACTATTCTAACAGACCGAGCGATTAGTCATAATAGACCCGATATAGTTTTACATGACAAAATTAAAAAAATAACTTATATCATTGATGTTGCTATTCCAAATTCCTGTAATATTCAAAAATCTGTTAGTGAAAAAATAAGAAAATACACAGATTTAGGAAATGAAATAAAAAGAATTTGGCATTCTCAGACTATAAAAATATTACCATTCGTTATTTCGGCTACTGGCATTATACCTAGCTCTCTAATTAAAAATTTAGGCGTATTAGATCTATCAAAAAATTTATATATAAAGATGCAAAAGTCGGTCATTTTGAATACATGTAGGATAACAAAAGATTTTTTAAATATTTATGTTGAGGGATCAGTAGGATTTATAGGCCCTGTTAGAAGTTCTACCGAGCCGAACCCTCTGATATGAAAATATCTGGAGACGGTGAATTTTTTTTTCCCCATTTGATATCTGGTGATTTGACGTGTTGTTGTTCTTGTATTGTTTTGTATTTATTTTACTTATATAATGCACTTACATAGTGTTGATTGACTAGCTGATCATTTGTGGAAAAGTGAGTGGAAGGGTTAAGTTTTTCCTTTGGGGAAGACTTAACCCGGACAACTAAATCGGAAGTTTAAAAAAAAAAAAAAAAAGGATAATTTGTAGAGCTCCGTTTTTGTGAAAAATCACCTCAAGGGCGCTGTACAATTTATTTCCTAGGATCTACATTTGTTATTTAGAAAATATACCAAAACATACTTACCTGGCAAGTCACTTCCAACAAACACACTTATATTAAAAAGTTTATGCTTATAAAAGATAGAACTGCACGCAGAGGACACTATATCAAAAAACACTGCTCGTCGCATGATCTTAAGTCTGCTATAGTTTTTATTTTAATTTAAATGTATTTTAACTGTCTTAAAAGCCTACAAAGAATGGTGGGTATATTCAATTGCTCTGATTGAACGAACAAGATGACTTTACTATTTATCTCTACAGGTGATACTTATTTTAAATCGACATTTATTGTTTTGCTACTTTAGTACATTCCAGCTGTCAAAAATATTTTGCCCCTTGCATGTAACCACCGATTTATTTGCCCATAAACCAAAGTGTAATTTTTTCTATGTCCTTGAGAATGAATAAATAAGTACAAATATTAAAAGTTCTTTATTTAAAATCACTTTATTTGAGGTATACACGTTACACGTCGACCGGTTTCGGTTGAACTCAAAACATATGTTTATTGTCCTGATGAAAAAGACAGTTGAAAACACTACTATTTTATGCTCTTTTATAGTAGTTTCCACATTTTTTTTTTAAAAATCACTTGTATATCTACAAAATTCAAAGCCTTGTTAAAAAATAAATTTTGAAAAACAACTGTGTAATGCTCTTTTAAAGTAGTTTTCACGCTTTTTAAAAGCAAATCAATTTTATTTCTGTTCTAGTTCTATTTATTATTCATGCAAAGCTTTATTATAAAAGACGGTGTGGATGCGAATAAATGAAACGAAAATTATATTCATTGGTCTACAGCTCACTGGCAAGTCTCTTAAAGCTTATAAAAAACTTAAATTGGAAAGGTTCCCTCGAAATAATAATATGCAGACGGATACTAAATATGCACCCTGTTTCATGGGATGAGGGATGACGTTATAAGGGATGATATTTTCATGATGTGAGAAGTTGTCTAAAGTGGGGAAATAATAATGCTGGTGAAAGCTTGAAACAATATCCTAAGATGAGTTATTTGACTACGTGACAGCCACTTACTCCGAATACTTAACATAATAAACGATAACCTACGCAATATTGTCTTAGAATATTTTACTTGAGGTTGGTTTTGTTATAAACATGATAAAGCTTTCTTTCTTTGTTAAATAAAAAGATGTGAATTATTTTTTTTTATGTGAAACCGCACAATAGGGAAGTGCCGGGACTTGCCGGGACAACATAAATGTAACTTTAACATACATGTAACTTTAACTAAAATTTAACTTTAATTAAATTTAATATTAACTTAAGAGCGGGAGCACACAGAGAGCGGTCAGAGTTCTGCGTTCTAGTGACCGTTGACCGCTCAAGAGTTCCAAAGCACACAAGCGGCGTTCAAATTCTCGCGTTCTAGTTTCGTTTGGGTCTTTGCATATGCAACATGTCACTAGAAAGTTCATCATCCAATGAAGAATTATTGCTCTTGTGGAGCTTAGCAGCTTCTAAAAAGAAAAGGAAGTATTGGGTGCACCCAATCAACACAATGCGAGAAGAACAAGGCGAATTTACTAGTATTTTTTAGGATTTACTTAAAGATGAACAACGATTCTATATTTATTTTCGAATGTCGATTAATAGTTTTAATGAATTGTATAACATCATACAACAAGATATCGAAAAACAAAATACTAACTGGAGGAACTGTGTTTCATCAAAAGAAAGGCTGGCTGTATTTTTAAGGTATGTATTTATTTATTAAGGATAAGAAAAAACATAAGAATATTTAGAAATAATAACAAAATATACGAATAAATAATTTACATCACTTAAATCTTATTATAAACTCCTTTCCCTAACCAATTCAATAAACTTTTCCGTGTTTGTAACCTCAGACATCGCGGCGTTCTGGCGTTCTCTGCCTCGGCGGGAAAAGAACTCTTAGAACGCGACGTTCCGTTTTGACCGCCGCGGTCTGACTGCCCGCTGTGTGCGTTGTTGTTATAGTATCAGTACATTCTAATGAACGCCGAACGCGGAACTCGGAACTCGGAACTCCTGACCGCTCTCTGTGTGCTCCCGCTCTAAATGTAACAGTAACTTTAATGTAACATTAACTTAAATGTAACAGTAACTTAAATGTAACCTTAGCTTAAATATAAATATATTCGATGCAATTCGGGGCACTTACCTCTCGACCACGGAGGTAATGCTGAAAATAGACAAAAAAATATATTTGTTTGATTATGACTGCAGTTTTGACGAACTATGCAGATCAATAAGTTCGTTTTTTGTCAGATGTCGCGGGGTCATTACTCGACGTGGCAAAATAAAACAGCGGGTCCGGGGAAGTAAAATTCTTGAAGGTACGTTATATATTTATTGCATATTTAAGAGTGTGTAATAATTTGTAATTTTGGAAAATACTGTGGCATTAGTAATTTTTAATTCAGAAACAAGTAAAAAAATGGGTTTCTAATTATAAAATACCTATTTATGTAGGTTAGACACGATTGGAGATTTTCACGGCCAAAATTATTATCGTTAGTTAATTTTTGTAATATTATGCCGTGCTGCGCTACGCTTGCCCCATGCGATATAACGCTGTTCAAAAAGTTAGCTTAAGAAGGTGGTAGTAAAACACTGCAAAAATACTCCAAAATAAATCAATGTAATTGCTTTTATAGGTGTTCGACAAAACTCGTCGAAAATTCAGACTTCATTCACATGAAGTGATACATATCGTATTTGTGTACGGTAAAATGAATACCCTCTTGAATTTTTTTTTACAAGATATCTCGAGGTAAATGTTTTCTCCGAAATAATCAAGAGGATAATCTCATCTTATCATCTCTGGATATAAATATGTATCATTCTCCTCATCTCCCAGAGGATAAAGATTAAATCAACATTCCCGGCCTCAAAACAAATAAACTTGAGCAAAATTTAATTCTCAGCAGCAAAGAAAGAGTTAGAGCACAATTAATAGTAAACTGAAAACAGAAGCTTCATTATTTGAGAATATATCGTATCCGTTAGTTGTACCTACATACGAATACTTAGTCTTCTTAGTTTCTCTTCTGGGAAATGAACACGTTCTTTTGAATTTGTCGTTGTTCATATACCTAAACCCGTGTCGTATGTTAGTAAAACATTTTTTTATTAGAAAGATTAGTAAAATTGTTTAACAACACCATAGGTATGAAGATACTTTCATGGTAGGTACAATAAAATCATAATATATGCTGTATATTTTTATAATACAAAACATCATGTATGAGAATCACCTTGCTTTTTAAGTGCATGCGTTTTATTTAGACTGTGAGAGGGATGATTGATTACCGTTGTTGTTTTTTTTAATTTTTACGTATTTTCCAGACGATGAAAGAAACCACAGAAATACACGAAGGTACGTGCGAGTGCTTCAATTTCATTTTTAAAACGCTCAACATTGTGTTTTATAACTATGTTTTACATAATCATTCCTCAATGGTGTTTATTATATTTATAAGTAAACACGATCATTTTGATGATGTTATGAAGTTCATTAAAAGGTAGGACAGGTTTAGACTGGAAATAGTGCCGTACCGTTAGTCTGACGAGCTGGACCAATGGAAATCGTTATTAGACTGTGTGTTTTTAATACTTCTTCATAGGCAGGTACTTACGATGAAAATCAAATTACTTTTTTATTATCAATGTCCTTATTGATTTCTGGAAATTATTAATGGTTACTAACCTGCAAAGGTTTTCCAGTCGTTGTATTGTTTTAATTTCTCTAAAGGTCGTTTTGAAAAAAAGAGGAAAAAAGTGAGATGTTTCCTAATGAATAATTGGGGTGACCTTTCCCGTTCCTTTCCGTTGTTTTTTCCTGCATAATGATTACCTTTACGAATAATATGGAATATAATTGAAGTCGGCTTAAACATATTTAGGAGTGGCGGACGACTTAAATTATTTTGTTAATTATTTAGAAGTTTTGTAATTTTCATTAATAACTGCTCTAAAAGATTCAGTTAACGAACTTTATTTTCTATTTGTAACGCATTTTTATTTGTATTGTCACAAAGGCGACATAAAACTCTAATAACGGAAGTTTGCTCGACGCTCACATTTTAGTTATTTCCGATGAACGTATTACTAAAATCTCAAATGTTTCTAAAGGTATCCCTACGGATGTAAGTTATTTGTTTGGGGATCTTAGTTGAGGTACCAAATGAAAGAGGTCGTTGAAGGTCACAGTGTTTATTTGAGTCAGGTAGCCGTGATGAGAGAGAACTTAGGACTGATGTTGTACACTCCAGATGCAGGCGATGATGTGCTGGTCAAGCGCGGGTTAGTGAGTCGACGCCGCTGCTGGTGACCGGACTCGTTGACGGTCAGGAACGTGGGTCTTCAGGTACTCCAGCGCTGACAGGAAAGACGAAGGTGCGGTGGACCTTGTAGGTGGTTTTACAGGAGGTGCGTAGACCAGGGAGGATGCTGCGTGGTCTATGTGCATGCTGCTCCGGATGCTGCGTCAGATGCGCTGGAACCAGGGCGCTATGATCCGGTGTAGCGCTGGCCAGGGACGGTGGCCGGGGCCAAGGCGCTATGATGATATCCCGATGGAGTCCATGGTTGAATCCGTGCGGAGCCGGGAATGTTGTCCTATCACTCGTTGTGCCTTGTTAAGTGACGGTTGATTGATGACTGACTGACTGCTCGCTGCGTCGGGCCTATTTATACAGACCGGCCGACGGCATTAGTAGGTAAGCGAGATCGCAGGTAAAACGGAGACAACTCGCTCAGTCTGGGTCCTACTAGAACTTTGTTGGCGCTTTTATTATTCCTAGGCAACAGGCTAAAACCTTCTAGTGAGTTGGCGTAATGTGCCAGACCAACTCGCAACGTATTGTCATAGGTAGCTCTAGACGTCGCGAGTAGGTAGTTCACTCGCAAGTAGATAGGTAGGTCGTGTTGTTTACAATTAGCGAGATAATCTGGATGATTCCACCCATCGCCACATTTATATTTAAGATTAATAAAAACAATGACCTTACCGTTAAAATATTTTATGTAAAACGGTTTGAAAATTTTATAAAACTTTTTCAACCACATTTTATTTAAATTTATTATTAAAAAAAACCCGACGGAAAAATTGATTTTCTAGGCCTGTTAGGGCAAAGTTGACCGTAGGTTCGTCCATTAATCCGAGCCGCGCGTTGAATGCTCATCACGTTAACGGATCACTTGTGTCGTTAAGATTCCCACTTTATTTTAGAGATTTGATAGGGAAAATTCAACTGCAGATCTATCCAATACACCAGGGCCGCGCGTCGCATATTAATGTGCACGGCTGCTTCACTTACGTCGTTAAGATTCTGGCTTTATTATAGGGTATTGTCTCGTCTTAAGCGAACGATTTTTTATCTAGCAGACCTTTCGCCAATTGTTACTGAACGCTATTTTTATTCTTAAACGATCGCCGGTGCTTAAAACAAGTTTAGTTTTTATGACTACTAATTGAAATTTTCTACCATATTGTGTGTTCTAATATCCGGTAGAGCAGTCTGCATTCAGGATCAACTATGACGATCTCTAGTGACTTCATACACCTTGCTCATTTTTTTCCATACGCCCATTTTTCATGCTATAACTTTTCTGTTAAGTGAGGTTCACATTTCCATTTCATAGTTGATGTGTAGTAAATTAATCAATTGATGCCAAGAATTTCAGGTGGAAGATGCAAAATGATTACCTCTATAAATATTCTATTTATCTTCACCATGATAAAGGACTCGAATAAGTAGGTAAAACAAAATGTAATATATCTGTGGTTGTATAGGTAATCTATTTGAAATTTCTCTGACTCAATAAATGCTAAGGGTACCTCGCATCTCAAACACAAATATGGCGCAACGCTTCCTTTATGTGAAGCGCTCATATTACACGGGTGAATTTACCCGGAGCTTTTAAGGAAAATAAAGAGGTAGGTATATCCCCTTCAATGAAGAAGAGTGATGGTAAAGCACGTTTAAGGAAACGTAGAAGGTTATATTCAAAGATACAGAAATCTAATGGAAAACGGGAAACTTCTGCATTAATTCAAAGTTTGACTGAGCTCTTTTCGAGACTGAGTCGGTGAAAACTTGATTTTTTTTATAAATCAAGAAAAAAACATTAAATCATCCTTTTAGGAGAACACCTCGTTCTGAAAAATACCTACTGTAGATATAAAAAAACCAAATTTTTAGAACAGCGGAAAACAATATTATAATTTCCATTATCTACTTTTGAAAATAAAAAAAATAAGTTTACTAAAAATAAACATTTCTTATATCTATCATTGATGAAAAAGAAAATACTAATACATCTAAATAAAACAAAAAAACAAAACAAGACAAAGGTAACGGTCTCATATGAGATAGACAAAAATAACTAGGTCGCAATGGCTGAGTGGGTAGAGGCGTCGCCCCCGTAAGACTTGGGTTCGGGTTCGGTTCCCAGTTAAGACCGTTACCTTTGTACGTTTCTATGTTTGGTTCTGTTTCATGTTTCTTTTAGATTAATTCGTACCTATTATCTTGGTGGTCAATGATGGGTATAACCTTCAAAAGTTAATAACAAAAGTTATTACAATAAAAGTGAATTTCAATTAATAAATTTTCAAGAAATTGTGTTTGAAAATGAGTATTATTCAGTTTATTTGTAAGAAAACTCATTAAAAGTTCAAAATATATTGGTCGCCAAATTATTGATATTTGGTAAATTTTAAAAAACCAGAAAAGAGGGAAAAATATAATCAAAAACTATTAACAATACTTGTGTAATTATTCCATTAAAATTAATGTATCTGTTTCGTAATATTTGTAACATTTTATGTCTAAAACAATATATTATTGTGGTTTGCTCTTAATTATTAAGTCTAGCGTCAATATTGATTTTTCGACAGCTGCTCTCGAGCATTTTATTATTTTTCTCAGATAACTAGAACCGCTTTTCGTTTACAATAAATATACTGTTAATAAACTTACACAAATAATGTTTGTGGAAATAAAGATTTTTTTTGCACAATCCTGTCATATCATAAAAATGTTTTCCAGTCGCCTAAAATAACAATATTATTAGTGATTAGAAAAACATAATTTCGTTTTTTCCTAGATTATTTAATAAATCTAAACCTTTTTACAGCAGTTTAAATTTAATATCGTGTTTAATCTGTAAATATTTAAGTACCTACCTACATAATATTTATATTGTCAGTAAACTAGTTTTAAGACCCTTGAATAAAGTCAGTACCTTAACGACATAAGTGAAGGCGCCATGCACAAAAATATGCGATGCGGGGCTCTTGTATGTTGGACAGATCTGCGGTTGAATTTTCCATAGAAAATCTCTGAAATAAAGTGGAAATCTTTATGACATAAGCGAAAAAGTCGTGGAAAAACAAAATTTGCCCGCGACCCTGCTGAATTGACTTCAAAAATGATCTATCCATTGGGTTTGTTTAATGATTTCTGATGAACGTATCACTAAAAGCTTAGATTTTTCTTGAGACATCTCTCAAGAAGTTACTAATTCATCGTCTAGAAGAAAAATCTGGTGCTTAACGCTAATATTATGGATGAAAAACGTTTCATTAAATTATCAAATGGTTTAATATAAAATATTTTAATGGTAAGGTACTGTTTTTTTAGTAATCTCAAATGTAAATTACTCACATACGTAGGGATTAGCCTAAAAAATATGTATTATCGTTACGAATTTGTCTGAATTAATTCAAATGTGAGCTTTGAGTGATCCCCCATTAAAAGAGTCATATGTCACTTTAGGAGAACAAAAATGTATTGAAGCTTTAATTGAAAAGAAGCTATAAAAATTAACTCAGTAGATATACTAATGAATGTTGGAATAAGTTGAATCTTAATAATTTTCTATTCTTAGTTGACCTTCACAACGTAAAATTCGAAGTAATTGATAACTAACTAACTATCACGCCGTTTCTCCACAAGGGTTGGCAGAGAGGACTGACCGCCAAACACTGGCACACACTCCATGCCTCATTCACATATATAAATACTCTTCTATTATTCTGACTCTTGATATGCTTGATATGGCCCGACTCAAACATCTGATTCACTTGATCGTGCAATGTCTTCTTCGGGCGTCACCGCCTTCTACTAATATTCACATTTGCAATATATATTCTCCTTATACTTCTTTCTTCGCTCATACGCTCTACATGCCCAAACCATCTAGAGTCCCTTAAGTAATTGATCGATCTTACAATAACTTCTTATCGAACGAGTCATTTTTACAGTTTATCCTCAGACAAAAGTGAAAGACACGTCTGCACAGACTCCAAAGCAAGCCAAGATTCAGAAAAGACCATAGTTTTCTAGCTTGGAGAATACAAATGAAGCAATTAAGTAGTAGTTTTACCATTTACCACTCTTTAAAAATATTTATTTCTACTACGTGAACCGAAGAGAATAGTGGAAAAATAAACTGGTTATCTCAGCTACAGTGCAGTCCTTGATTAATACTCAAACGTAAGTAAAAGTTAATAAACCTTCGAAGCATGTAATTTTTTGCACGATTTGTTGAACTAATTCAAATAAAATTGTAATTTTTGTTCATAATTAGTTCAGCAAGCTTTATTGATGAGACCCATTTATAACTGAACGAATTATAAACTAATTATTTTATTTGTTAGGTTAGTCTATAATATACTAACCTAACAAATAACGTTATTGTGTAAGTATATTCTCTACTCGTATTCTTCACACGAACACATTAAATTAAAAATTATTTGATTACATTTTGGAAGGCTAACATAAATATTTTTATAAATTAATAAGACAAATCCTGTTATAAACTATGAATAAAATTTTCATTTGCTAACTACAAAATGCCATTACATTTGTAAAAGTTCTCCTAGAAGTCTTGTAGAATATTTCACAGGATGGAATTTCAATTTCGATTACAGAATTTTCTGATATTTGATGGAATCTACATGTATTTTTAATCTATGTGTACTATACTCGGAATTGTACTAAATAATTTATAGATATATAGATAGCAAGTCGACTCAAACATTTCAATCAATAGTTGATATTTAGAATCCTATTATGTTATTTTACTGTACTAAAATAGTCATTAAGCATTAACCCAATACTCAACTCAATGTACAAGTTTTGTCTCTAAGCAATATTTAATTTTTCAAATATCTTTTATGATTCATGTTAATTTTCGCATTAATGATAATAGAGCTGGTGTTTCAAGCTGAAATTAATTGGCTTGACAGGGAAATGAAATATTATTGGCATATATACATTGACGATAAATAATATTACCAACATACATTGGTAAATTATTCATCAATTCGTAGTCTTTGGAAGAACTCTTTCTCATCCGAGTTTTCGCGAAGTACGGATGGATTGCCGATCGAGGCTTTTTAGTAAGCGATATAATACAGTTTTTCTGCATAATATTTTAAAGATGTGCTCTTTTTTAGATACTTAGTAACAAAAAATCATCTATTTATAACTTTTACGAAAATTTACTCAATTTATAGTAAGCAAACAAAACCCATGAAATTCCGTTCAAATACAACTGCCAAAGTACAACCGGAGATATTAAGGGTTTGTTCGTGGCAAACGAATCAAAAACCACCCGCCTAATGTCACTTGATACTGGGTGGCTCTAAACGTAATTACGTATTTTGCGGGAAGCGTTCTTTTTGTTTTCCGGGCGGCTGTTTTATTCAGACGTAATTTAACCGAAGCAGACACGAAATTATATTGTAATAAAATTTTTACTCGGGACAAAGGAGCACATAGCAATTAAATTAATGAAAATGGACTTGTTCCTGTGTCACGTACTAGATTGGAGAAAACGTAATTACTCGTGCCACGCACACATGTATTATCGGTATCGAAGAAGTGGATTTCCTCTTCGCAAATATTTAAAAATATTAACTCCACAAAGAAGGCATTGAGTAAAATAATTTCCTTCAGTACCTGTGTCATATTCGTGATGCAGCGTGAAGAACATAGCTCTTGAAGAGACTTGTGAATTACAAGATGGAAAACTTTTTCCAATAAGAGGTGTTATTTTGATATTCAATCGTAAAAGAGAAATGGTTTCGTTGCTTGTGTGCCACGTAGCGCCGTCTTGTTGAAAATAAACGTTGTCCAGATCAATAACATCCAATTTCGGCAATAAAAAATCATTAATCATCTCTCGATAGCGATCTATTCACCGTAACTATTGCTCCAGCCTCATTTTCGAAAAAGTAAGGTCCAATAACTCCGCCGGACCATAAACTGCACCAAACAGTCACATGTTAAGAATAGAGAGGCTTTTCAACAATAACTCTTGGGTTTTCCGAGCCCCAAATGCGACAATTTTGCTTGTTGACGAAGCCACCGAGGTGGAAATGGGCCTCATCACTCAAGATGATTTGCATTTGATTCACTCAAGTGAATTTTAATAATTTCAATGCGTTGTTGAAGCGTATATCGTTCCATTTTTATTAATGACGTAGTTTCTACTTGTCAAATGTCAAAAATTGACAGCTTTAAAAGTAACATCTACCGAAATAGCGGGCTATTCAAAATAACACCTCTTATTTGAAAACCCTATGGAAGAACACAGAGGCCGGCATTACTCCATAGCAAAGCTGTGGAACACAAGAACAAACGCAAAAGCGACCCGTTTGGCGTGCTTCCCGACCGATGAATAATGCTAGACTAGATTCTCGGACCATATTCATTTCGGTCATTAGATGTAGTTTGAGTATTTTTCTTCATAGTGTTTTTTTTTAATCTCCTTTTAAATGAAATTATGCCTTTTTCCCCGTTCATCTTATTTCACTAATACAATGAGATGTTTATTTTGTATTTTTTTTATGAATAAATCGATTAAGTAAGGTGTATCTGACAAATTCATGGCGATATTAGAGTATTAAAATAGAATTCAACCAGTAATTAAATGTGTTGAAATAGAATTTTATTTAGCTCACATCGAGTTTCAAAGGTCTAGAGCAGTAATTTCCAAGTCAGTTCGGTTATGTAAAAGAATGAAAAAAAAACTGTTTAGTTTTAACTTTTCCAAGTTACGTCCCCAAAAGAGGCGTTATTAATTCTAATTAATAAATATACGTATTTATAGTGAAAATCATTTGCTCTTATTTTTATTACTAATGGCCCTTTTGATTTCAGCAATCGTTCGTATTATGTAAAATCTATTATGGTTCATATTCATCAAACAAAGCAGTACGAAAATAAATCTAACAAAATAATTATTGTCTTATTAATTTGAACTACACTGTTCCGATAAATTTACTAATGGAATAAGGTTTAACAGAAAACAGATCGGAGATTCTTCAAAAGCTTATGCTCGTGTACCTAAGTATTCAAGAAAATTAAAAATAGCATTGGAAATTTTAATTACAGTTGGTTTATATCTCGTTCGTTAATTTTCCAAGCGTAATTATACGAATCTGATTGAGATAACTTGATAAATCAATTTTTGAAGATAAATTTTCATCTTGTAGATTGAACGACTCTAATAATATTATAGATTTTACGGCTCTACCAACATTATAGATTTAACACATTATTAACATTATATATATTTGACGCACTACTAACATTATAGATTTAACGGCTTTACTAATATTATAGATTTAACGTACTACTAACATTATAGATTTAACACACTACTAACATTATAAATGTGGCGCACTGCCAACATTAAAGATTTAACGCACAATTTACATTATAGATTCAACAGCTTTACTAACGTAATAGATTTAACACTCTACAAACATTATAGATTTAACTCACCACTAATGTTATAGATTTTTTGCATTAAAACGAAAAATTTTCGTTGCTCAATAATATACATGTATTTTCGATATTTTGATATCAAAAATACATGTATTCTCCCAATCATCTGGAGCCAGTGAGACTATGGTATCCTGAATTGGAACATAAAGTTGGGGAAGTACCTGGATATTCAGATTTGGTCACCAAATACGGCCTTAGTCAATTTGGAACGTGCCGCAAATATACTTTATATTATTTTAAAGGCGTAAATTGTGATTTGAACCAGCAACCTCCAGCTTGCTAGTCGACAGCCTTACCCTTCGGACTATATTATTAAGGCAAATCGATAAAACATTATTGAATTAATGTTTTTATAAAAGGCCTGCTAATTTATCGTTAGGGGAAAATCGATTTCTCTCCTTATAGGTAGTTGTTCAAGGTTTCGTAGGTTCAAAACTCAATAGGATACATATAAAATTTGAATACATTGATCTGTATTTTTTTTATTACGTTTCTTCATCGTGGAAGTCACATGCAGTACCGCTTTGATAGAAAAACGAAAACCCAATCATCCGCATACCCAATTATGTTAGAGATAATCCTTCCCTTCCTTGGCATGAGATATACCTAAGAAACGTCTAACACAAATTGCAAGTTTAAAACCTATCACTGCCGCAAGGTTTTGGTGCAATAGTTACTTTCTAATTTGTTACACCGCTATGCTATATTCCTCTATAAAACTTCAATGCAAACGGAATAACCACACATTGGTTAAATAAGGGTATTGTGAATTTTGTGATATATCTGTTTATTTCCGATGTGAATTGGAACTGCCATAACAACTCTTAAAATTGTGACTTCGTCTTGAGAACTGTGAATACCTACAGCATTGCATTACGCAATTCTTTGGTTATTTCTAACACACCGTATTTGTTGGTCCTTCGAGCCGGATCTCAACTAGCGGCCTGCAGATTTACAGTCCACGTAAAGTTTTTTTCCCCGTTTGTTAATTTAGTTTAACAGCATTCCGCAATTATTGGGGTACAATATACCAATAGACCAATAAATCCCGTCAGTGTAGAATGAACTTAAAGAAAGTTATGCACAAGTCCAAAAACTGTTGCAAACAGAATACAGAGAAATATCTGAATTACAATTAATCTAACATTTTTATTTAATTTTAAAGCATATTATTTTCTTCGTAAAACTCAGTTATTCTTTTAAAAATCTGTTTACTAATTGTTATAATGATACTTGGAAAACATCAAACAACACAGATAAATGAAACAGCTAGAACTTTCGTTCTGTGGCAATAAAATTCTCACAGAATGAGACCTAAATACCAGGGTGGTTTTAGTCAGGATTCTCCAACATTAATGGGTATTAAAATATTTGTCTTTTATTGTAACTTTCAAACATTATCACCCATTCTCACAATTTCATTTAATGAATACTTGTAATCCTTTTTTAAATATGTCCGCCATAATAGGATGCATTGTTCATAGAGAATATCTAATTTAGGAATAATAATTAAAAATAAATGTTTTTTGTCTTCCATTTTTTGTAACAAATGGCGTTATTGATGTCCTCACTGGGTTTTCCCGTGCTGAGGATTCCATTAGGATGTGATGTACGGGAAGTTTTTTTGACCCAATGTTGTATTTGTATTTGCCTGCTGGATATGTTTGTAAACCTGAGATCACGTATTTTAATGTCTGTGTTGGTTGTTATTTTTGTGTTTTGTATTTATAAATATAAAATAGAATTGTTAAGAATATAGTTCTTTAATTGACATGATGGTAAGATTGTTGAAGACATCGTCAGCGTTAGTTATTTACAGGGACAGAATAATTTTCATTTCGGCTATTTAAGTTTTTATTAGTTCCATTATAATTTTATCATTTACACAATCCCATTCGATGTATAATACCGTAACTTGTGATAATGCGTAACTGTGCGATTGGCAAAGAGTTACCTTTATCTTGATTGTGTTTCTTTTGATGAGAAAATAAGTGAGTTTTTTAAAATTTTATTTTATAATAGTAAATATGTTCAGTTAATTTTATGTATTGATCAGATTTTACTAGTTATTGTTCATGATCTATAACAATCTATTCTTATATGATTTTAAATAAACCAATAGAGATACCAAAACTACCAAATATGAACTATGTGGTAGTGTTGTGCATACGCAAACTATATATCTAAAGTAAAACATAATAACTGTGTATTTAGGAAGTATGTTTACGAGAGATGGGAAGGCTGACAGAGATATCGAAAGAAGGGTAAATGCAGGTAATTCCGTTAATGGAGGACTAAACGCCGTAGGCGCTAACAAAAAAATGTCCAAAGAAGCGAAGTTAGCAGTCCACAACGGAGTGCTGGTACCTACCTTGATGTATGGAAGTGAGGCATGGAACTGGCAAAGAAAGGATGAAAGTAGATTAAATGCTGTTGAAATGAGATCCCTGAGGCGTATGTGTGGTAAAACCATGTTTGATCGTGTGAGGAATGTGGAGATCCGCAAAGAGTGCAAGGCTGATGTAAGCGTAATGAGTAAGATTAAGAAAGGGACGCTTAGATGGCTTGGGCATGTAGAGCGAATGAGCGAAGATAGGAGTGTAAGGAGGATATATGATGCAAATGTGAATGGTAGCAGAAGTCGGGGACGCCCGAGGAAGACATGGCACGATCAAGTGAATCAGATACTCGAGTCGGGCCATGTCAAGAGTCAGAATAATAGAAGAGTATGTATGAGACGATGTATGAATGTGAATGAGGCAAGGAGTGTGTGCCAAGACCGAGTTGTTTGGCGGTCCGTCCTCTCTGCCTACCCCTGCGGGGAAACGGCGTGATGGTTAGTTAGTTAGTTAGTTAGTTAACTAGTTAGTTAGTTAAAACATAATAACATGTATATAGTAATACGGTATAATGTTTGCACTATAAAATTCCGTTTAAAATTTCAATAAAGGAAGTGGATACTATAGAATATTATATGTATTCCGTGTGTTTGGAGTGTGCTCCGCAAAGAACTATACAGCTTTCAGTTTAAGCTTTCAGTAGCTTTCAGTTTTCAGTAGCTTTTCGGCAGCTTTTCACCGCCATTTCGTGGTCTCTATCACTCATCCGATGACGTAGCGGCTGGTGACGACATCTCATTGTTGTGGGACATTTTTCATGTTTAAGGAAAGCACAATAGGCAACATTTTTTCTCCACCCTTTATCTCGTGCTGTTAAATGATGGCAGATAATACATTTTTCCCAAATGAAAAAATAATCAGTATTTTCGGGAGGTAAATTAGCTGGTTGGGTAGTAAATCTGTATTGATGTATTTAAAAAGACCACAAATTTTATTAAATGTTTTGATATTTTGTATAAATGTATTTACAGAGACCACAAATTATATTAAATATTGTGATATTTTGTATAAATGTATTTATAGAGATCACAAATTGTATTGAATATTGCGATGTTTTGTACCCACGCTACAGAGACAGTTCTTGAAAAAAAATATAAAAACAATATAAAGTATTAAAAGGAATGGCTGCGCAGCTTTTTTCACACAGAACTTAAATTTGGTTGAGGCCAAAATACATAACCAAACGGAATTTAGTCAATTTAATAATACTAATTATTTTTTATTAAGTTTTATGTGATTATTTTTTCTTACATCACAAATCACTGATTTAAAATACTACACATTATATTTACAGAACGATCCAGAGTGGAAGATACTTTCAGTATCACCAGTATATATGTATGTATATATATATATATATTTGTTAGGTTAAGAAATATTTGAAATGTGAAAACAATCAAAAATGTGTACTATACCCTTGTTCACTCTTTGCTTATCTACGGAATCATAGGCTGGGGAGGATCCTATAAAAACAATCTAAACTCTGTAAAAGTTTCACAAATAATCATCATAAAAGTAAAACTAAAAAAAATCTACCTCTTCAACAGAATCACTTTTTAAATTGATTCCAGTACCAAATGTCAATGACATATTTAAGCTAGCTTTCATTATAAAAATGTTCAAAGAAAAAATAATAAAGAATACTAAGAATTTTCAAACTGATGAGAAACGGAAATCAATTTATTACACCTAATTTTAAAACAACACAAATGCAAAACAATTTTATTTACCAAGCCATAAAAAACTACAATAATCTCCCTTCTGAACTGCGCTGTACTGTCAACCAATCAGAACAAATAAAATAAAAATTAAGAATTAAAAAAAAACTTTAATTAAAATCTATATTCTATACAGAAATATTATTATAACATAAAACTTATGTAAGAATCGTGGCTCCCTTACCAGGCACAAGAACTCCTCTTTTTTGATAAGATAACCAATGATGATCTAAAATGTAATATTGTTTAATATTTATTTATCTATATTCCTTATATTACAATAAAAAAAATACTTCACTGTGCGCTATGACCAAAATGCAAAATATATGAAGTGACAGAGCACTTACAATAGCGAACAAAAATAAATTTTCAGGATTCCTCAGATGATCAGGTGAAATAATATTACCGTTCTGGAAGAATTAGGCATCTACAATAGACCATTAAATTCAACAAAAACTTCGAATGCATAATATTAAAATCTTTGCAACAAAGGTAAACGGTAGCTGATTTAACATTTATACAAAGTATTTTAAACAATAACATCGACTGTAATGAAATTATGCCACACACGCTAATTGACTAAAAAAGAAATTCAGAATCGAACTCGCCAATTCACCTTTCTCTTCATACATTCAATAACATGAACATTTTTTCAGATTCACTGCCCAAATTTAAAAGGAGCATTTTGTCAATAATATAAACTGTTGGTTGCTAAACTAAGGATTTGAACCTGGAGAATTTTACGATTCTTTTTGGCGGATGTGATAAAAGTAGGTACACTTGAAGTCTATACATAATACATACGATAAACATAACTCACATATTTTATATATTAAAATGTTTTACCTCTGTATATTTACTTATTTACACTGCCGCGGACTGTGAGTTTTAAAATTTTTGTACGAGTCTAGCAGAAGATTGACGAAATTGTATAGAAGGTATGAAATAATATATTAAGTAGATGAACTTAGGTTGATACTGACCGGTTAACTTAGTAAATAATTAAGGCAGGTGAAATAATTATGTAGCTAGGTATCGAGAAGTAACAAAACTTCAGTAACTCGTAGGAGAGAGCCTATAATCGTCACTGAATAATAAATGAAATAATTTACATGAATAGTTTCAACACTCGATTTTGATAAACAATTTATTGAAAGCAGTTTTTAATCCCTTTTCAAAAAATCGACATACCTTCCGCAAAACCTTTCCGGTTTATTTTAATATACAGACAAGCTCCTCTCTCCTACGGTAGAGTGCGGGCACATTGTGCCCCGTACAAGACAAATCTTCTTTTCCGCCCACGTATTTTTATTTTCAGTTTTCCCGCCCTAATGAAATTGCCACTAACATAAGCAATACAGCCTCCATTTTTTACTTTCGGCCCCTGATATATTCCGATACCGTCAGATGTCACCGTAAGGCGGCCAAAATAAATCAGCGGGCGTACATTCAGTATGACTTGGACGTGTGAAGGGAAGACACAGGGCTGGACCGAGTACGAACATATACGAGGGGGACACAAAGGAAAACGGAATTTACATTTTTTTTTGTTAAAACTTATTTATCTACCTTTAAATCTGCTCTGCTCAAAAGAGAATTAGAACTAATCCGTCGTAATGTTATTTAGATAGAAGGGCAGTTGAGGGCGCCTTCGTGAACCTGAATCAGCTCACTGTTTCCGCACATCTCGTGAAAATGATCAAACATTATCAAATAACAAAACTCTATGTTTATTTATTTACTAAAGATCATAAAAAATTATAAAAAAACAGTAAAATATAACTACTTAAAATAAAGTATGAAACACAACTCGTTCAATTATTACTAAACAAAATTAAAAAAAACCTTTGAAATAGTACTGAATAATTAGGTATATTATGCCTAAATTATGATTACCTACTCGTTATTTATTTGAACTAAAAAGTGTGAACTAATTAAGCTTTGAGTGTGTTTAGATTTAAAACGAAAATATCTGTGACATTTAAAAACTTATTGACCAGCCTATGTACTTTCTCCACAACAGAATACGAAGTTATTGTTGCGAAATAATATATTGCATCTAGAATGTTTCGTACGTACATGACAAAAAAACTTATAGCGTCAGGGCAGTCACACCTTAAATTAACAATTTTTAACAATAAAAGGAGATAAAAAGTTTTTCGCTTTTCAGATAAATTCAGTTTACTTTATTAATTTACGTAATTTATTTCATTTGTAGGAATACCAATTTCGAAATTAATTAAGAGTAAAATATTAATTGTTTTTTTTCGTTTTGTTAGCATTAAGAGTTAAAGTGAAGAGATAAAATGCACGTCTTAAGCAAAAAACAAATTTTACTGTCCTGTTGAAGGCTTAAGAGGTAAGTGAGCCTAAGGTCTTATAGTTTTCTTTATCAATTCTTGTTCTTAACAGAAATGCTTGATTTAAATACCTTAGAAGCCAGCCTTAAAATATTATTTATACTTAATCCACCAATGTTAGAAGAAGTTAAATTATACATATAACTGTAACTTATGGGAGATCCCATCCACTGTGTTATGATTCGGACTTCTATGCCTGCCAGAACGCACCTATTAACACAGCGACTCAATTGCTTAACGATGCTGCATTGACCGTTGACATATTTAACGTAACTTACATACGGTTCAACAACTTCCTTTGATGCATGACACACACTAGTAAAACTGCCCCCATTATCTTTGTATACGAATTATACTTTGCTCTTTTTGCATTGTTAACCCTTTCTAAATGTACCAACGTAACATTACATAATAATTTCAACCCTTACATGTTCATTTGTTTGTAATTTTTTTTTATTTATTTATTTGTATACATACATTACAGTGTCTACCAAATATTTACATTTGTATATAATATATAAATTTAGAACTGTTGTTAATATGGTGTTTTTTCATTTTTTTATGCTGGGTGTGTGGTAGGTTTGAGTAGGTGACACTGTGGTGGGTAATGTTATATGTTTCGTGAACACCTCACTGGGAGAACCTGTGCTGAGGTGTTTACGTGGTTATGATTAAATAGTACATGTATTTATGTGTATTGGTTAAATTTTCTTATATAAGTGTAAGTTGGGATTTTAATTTTTTTTTTAAATAGTTATTGTACATTGTTATTTAAAGAAAAAGGAAAAAAAATAGTTAGGTAGTACCTTTTATTAAATCTGCCTTGTACACATGTTACCGACTTACATACTTCTTACACTTTATTACTGCTACTAATTGTTTATATTATATTAATTATTTTTAACTTTTATCTGTTTCTAAATTTTTTGGATATGGTGAATATTTTCAATGAAACATAAATAAATATAATTTGGAAATACCAGTTATCTTTCAAATCGAAACATGAAATTTGGGTGTAATCGACTAGCTAGGCAAACTATTTGAAAATATTTTTGGCACCAGGAGGGTACTAAAATGCTTTGAATAAACTATGGTGTATCAGTCGTATGTTGACCGCCGAAGAAAGCACATTGAATGAATCAAGCCCTTGGCAGAAAAGAAAAGTACTTTGAAGTAAGGCAACTGTTTGCTGCGTGGTTCATTTTCTGTGCAGGGTCTGATTGTTCGTTTTTAACCGAACCGATTAGCGTATCGACCGCGACGCAACGGGGGTGGGTAAAATGTGAATAGTGAGGTGGGTAAATTATTACAAATTTTTATAATTTAAGAATCTAACTAAATAGTGCAACAAAGTTTTTTAGATAGCCAGCAATTTGCGCCCCATTGTAAAAAGGATTAGTAATTCGTAAGGAGATTTTATTTTCGTGGACTAAATAGTGATATGCGAGTTGCCTGTATACTGCCAGATTCATTTATTTAAAAATAATTACAATGGTCACCCCGCCTCCCCGCCTTTGCAGTGTAGTTTGTTCCAATTTCCCAGTTGGGCTGGGTGAACTTTTTTTTTTCCAAGAAGAATAAAAATCAGGTTACCGCAAATATTTAACCTCTGATTCCACAGCGAACGATTTATGCCACTCTTACTTAGAGATCATCAATGTTTCCAACCATTTTTAAATATTATAACATTTTTTTATGGATTTTTTTACTCTAGAAAGTTTTTTCCGGCACTGCAATCGTATTGGATTGAATCGGTTAAGCATTACGGGCAGATTCTATTAATCCTTTTGTTTTCCATACCCAGATAGGTTCTTCGGAACACCTGTTCTCAAATAAAGCTCGCGAAGCACTATTTTGACAAAAGAACAAGAGAATAACAAATATTTATTCAAAATTGCACGCGCGTTCGAAGTTCAACCATGTGTCTTTCCCCGAGTGTTTTTCTCACGAGACAAAAAATAGTATATCCTGGATCCGGAAAAAATAATGATTCGCTGTCTGACTGAAGTTGTTTCCATTGATATTGATGAAACAAAACTCATAATATAATATATTTTAATTATAATATATTAATATTGACATGTTTTTCGAAGAGCTCACGTTTTGTTAACCGAATTGTCCGGCAAGGGGAGTAATGAAGAAAATAAAATGCCGTATTCTGCGTCAATCCACAAATAATATTCTCATTTCATTATTTTCTTTATGCATCTGCTTTTCACGTCAAAATCAAGCGCCTCTCTCTGAATCTTTTTCATTACGCTTATACTGACACGGAATTAAGATATTTTCACCTTTTTTTCTCGAAAAGAATAAACAAAAAAATATGATAAAGAAGGTATTTTTATGTTTTTCTATAATGGTTTAAAATGAACCATTTTCGATTTGCCGCCAAAATGACATGATCTCTTTTAGTCGTGAGAGCCGAAATTGGCGCTTTCTATGTCATAATGACGTTGTAGCTAGTCGTAACCGTGTCGGAATGGACGGTATCAAATTGTTTTTTAAAATCACTAATTATTAGAAAAATTTAAATTATAAAAAAAATATTAAAATAACACTTTATTTTTTTGTAAAATGATCAGAAACAGAAAAATAAACATTAAATCTTCCACACATTTTTAAAAGGTATTCGTGGTTTGTGAAAATACCCTATTATCTCAAAATTATTAACCTACACATGCACCTTAAGGATTTTATTTCTTCTACATTGATCATATCCAAGAATCCGAGGATCCAACCATCAACCAATTGCGATGATTGTTAGATAGACAACAGCTTATGTTTTGTTGACGTAGATGGCATAGATACTCAAGTTGATTTTGACAAACATGAAGATTGACGGTATCTACACACGAGGCCTTCGTATAACTATGTAAATTAATTTTAGCAAGCACTATCCAATTTAACCCGGCTAGTGGTATTTTTTAACGAAATCTTTTATCTATTTGAACATTTAAAAAATTATTTATTAAAGCCAGCGTCTAGTTGTATTTTAAAGACTAAATTTATGTAAAATGGTGATAATGATTGATATCTGTAAAATACTTGTTGCTTTAAGAAGATTCCAACCGTTGTAATTCTATGGCACACTTGTATTGTGTGACTTACATTACCCACCTCCAACGTTTTATTGTGAGGTAACCACTCGACAAAATTATTTTTTCAAGTGAACAATATAATATTCTTACTGTTGAGATAAATTAATATCTTGAGTGCTTACCCTTTCCCTTGTTTATTAACATTATTTGAATATTGTAAAATGATTTTGCGTTCTGTATTTTTTTAACCATTATCCTCCCGACGCAAATTGATATTTCTGTTATTCGGAAACATAAAAATCACTCAAAAAACCTTCTGGCTGGTAATTTCTCCCTTGGGTGCCTGATTTTATATTTCATCTCCGGTTTTACTCAGTTCCTACATCGGTTAGTGAAATAACGTAAGAGCTTTAACATATAAAATGACTTCAAACGAGGTTCTCCATTCTGATCTTATCATGGCTATATTATTATTGACTTCTACCAATCTTAAGTCAGGAAAAGGCTTTCAGGGCTAATATTATATTTTAGAGAGCTTTTTTCACGTATTCGATTGAATGTATTTATGAAATTTTAACCACATCCGCAGCAGAATTTTCGAAAAACATCTGTAACTAAAGCTTTTTGTGAAAACAGCAATAAGGGGTTAATTTCTTACAGTCTAGTTTATTATTTGCATCTTGCTCTAGAGTGAAAGAAACGCTACGTATTATCCCGTTGAGATGACACGATTCAGAATAAAAGCTTTCTTAAAACGGCTTTAGATAAACTGTGACCATGT
The DNA here is from genome assembly GCF_061612785.1 of Hesperophylax consimilis. NCBI lineage: Eukaryota > Metazoa > Arthropoda > Insecta > Trichoptera > Limnephilidae > Hesperophylax > Hesperophylax consimilis. Next base: position 10,882,522 of record NC_142841.1, on the reverse strand, counting down.
CTTTTGGCTGGGTAAATACTTCCCAACCTTCTTCTACTTCTTTTAGTCCTATTTCCCTTTCCTAACTTCCTTCAGCCTAAAAAATTTCGCCAATTGGGAAAGACATATTTCCGTTGAGTCCAAACTGTTGAAACTCTAAAACGATACGACTTAATAAGTTGAAACTTTTATGCGATAAGACTTAAAATTATTTTTTTTTATTAATTTTTATTCAAGGTAAAATTATGTTTTTACAAGACGAGGCTTTTATACAAAGACAAAGGATAACAAATTATTATTAGCTATAATTATTAGCCTATAACACAAATATAAATTGAAAAAATGACTGAGAAAAATTAATTTTATTTTTTCTCGGAAGATTTTCAAAATTTATATTTGTGTTTCATGATAATAATAATTTTCTAAAATTAATAACTCGAACATCACAATCTTTCACAAGAGAAGACATTTATTACTCGAAGCGTTATTTTCATGAAATTGGCTTTCCACTCATAAGATTTCCAAATTTACCGTCCTCCGCCTATGTTACTAGCGTTCATTATTGTATTATCTTACTCATTATGTTAAAATGTTAAATGTATACTCTTTGCTGATGACTTAATACTTTATTGGCCCATAGCAATGATTGCCAAAAGCTTCAATCGAATTTAGATGAATTATATAATTAGCGTGTAACTAACAATTTACTTCTAAATATTAAAAAATATAAAACAATAACTTTATGTCAAAGCAAATCTCCAATACTATTCAATTATGCGATATACACTATAAAACTGGAGATATTAACTAAAATTAGATACCTTGGATTTATATTATTTGAAGTAGGTAAATAGAGTTTGCTCACCACATAAATAAATTACATTACAAACAATAGTATTTAATGTAATGTTTAAGTAAAATTTCAATTATCTTTTTGCCATGAAAATTTTATTCGTCTCATTAGTTTGGAGCCAATTGGAATATAACTGTTGTTGTTAGGTCACCTCAACATTTAATTCACATTAATTTCAAATAAATTCAGCGAAAGGTGTTATGATTTCTAAAGTCATTTTAATATTAAAGTTGGATATTCCCTTAGAACAAATAAACTGCACTTATTAAATATACATACACTTGAAGATCGATATAGGAAATTCGTAACTTGAACGCTGCAAACTCCTAAGTTATGTTAAAATAATCTACCTACTCGACACATTTGGCATGAAGTCTTATTTTATTGTCACTGTTCACAAACAAATTATATATCAATCTCGCTATTCGTCGCCTACGAAGTTTATCAAACGAATATACAAATAATACCGATATTTTTAATTTAACAAATTTGATATTTAAAACGAATCTTTCATGTCAAAATATTATTTCTGAAAATATTGTTTTTTTTTTTTTTTTAATTTATCCAATCATAATCCACATTAAATCATTGTTTATTACTAACCTTTGTGTAAAAATTATAAGCAAAATACATGCAGGTGCCCAATGTAATTGCCCCATGGGCGTGCAAAATAGTAATAAATAAATTATGTTTATCTGAATTATAGAATTTAATTCCAAAGTGCAAAACACAATGTGAACGTCATAAATTTATTTTGTTCGTGTTTTGTTAAGTTTTGCAGCGAAACCTCCCCCTGAAAAGAAACCCTTTAAAAATTACCAACTAATTTACAAAGCAAGTTGAGTGACTGCAGACGTTGAAATATTAGTGCTCGCCATTTGGAGATATACAAATTATAATTAAGGGTAGCCAGAAATTCATTCTGTCTAAAGAAACAAGGAATACGGTGTTTTTACTCAGTTTGAGGGTTATTTTATCGGTGTTTATTTTACTGCTCATAATTGAACCTGAAAATAAATGTCTAATAAATAATACTTCAACTCGAAAGAAAACCCGTACAGTAAATTGTCTTTTCTGCCTTATTTCACTCGTATTTCTGAAAGCAGCCGTCAAAATATGTATATGATTTCGAGTATGAAATTTTGATAAAATTTACAAACAATATCTTAAGAATAAAATTTTTAAAGCAACAATGTCAAAAAAATTACCATTGGTGATATTTTAAAAATGTGCAAGAGTATTCTTAAAGCGAGATTATGTACGTTATTTATTTATTAATCTTAAGTTAGCTCACATCTTCGTGTGTGCTAATAGTTTTATAAACATATAAACATGTACATTGTTTGGCAAACATAATCTTTCTTTAAATATTTCAATAAAGTCACAAAAAAAGAAACATTAATAATTGAGATAGACATATTTTCTTAATTCATTTTTGAACTTATTAATATTTTCTATCACAGCAATTTCCTTCGGGATTTTGTTATAGAGTTGAACGGCCTGGTACATCAGAGATTTTTGGGTGCTTGTTTTTTTTCTTGTTGGCAATCTAATTTGCTTAGAATTTCTCGTCCCGTGTCCGTGTATCTCGTTATTGTAATTTATTTTTCTTTTCAGTTCAATTATAATTATGATTCAATTATTTTATCAGTGGGCGTAATAAATACTAACATCCAAAAATAATATAATTTGTTCAGAAAAATTAAAAAATAATTAGAAAAATGAAAAAAGTGAACTTTGTTTACGTCAATAAAATAAAATAATTGTAAAAAGGTACCCATAATAATTTGTATTAAATAGTAGTGTAAACAAAGTGTGTTGACCAGATGTCTGCCTGTAAATATGTTCATAGTTTCCGTTTCCGGCTCAAGATCGTAGTAGTTTTAATGTTCCACTAAATATTATTTTTTTAAACGTTTGGGATTTATTTTATGTCAAAATTGTGTAAAAGAATTTTCATTGAGATAGTTACATTTTTTTGGGCAAATTACATAATTCATTGTTGAAATTTAAAAAAATGTTTATGTACATAACTTACAAATTTTATGATTTCAGTGAAAATTTTGGTTTTAATTTACTAAATAAGAGCAACTAGAAATATATATATTTAGGACACGAGGTCTATTTTTAATAGAATTTTTTTTTTTTGATAAGGAATATGAAAAAAAAATATAATTAGTAATTTATCGCGAGCAAAAACGATCTCGGTTCACCATTTCCGTTTCCAACCTAACAATCATACGAAGTCTTAAGAAATTATTCATCTGACTTCATTTATCATTATTCCTTTCATTCGGAAGTTCCATTAAGTTCCCACGTTTCCCGCTTTATATTGAGGGTTATTCGTTTCTCCTTCACCCCCTCCGTGCTTCTATCATCACAGGCGGCCATGTTTGGAATATGATATATTTATGTGATTTTGACAAAGTTCTAGGTTCTTATTCTATCTGTCGCTCCACACAAAGTTCTTAAGAAAGTCTTTCATCACATTTCTTGCCACGTTCCTCAGACAAATGCTCCCATCGCCTTCGCGGTATTCTTGTGTATATCGATCTCTCTTTTATTTACTTTAATAATGCTGTCTGTTCAATTGACGTCACGTCTAACTTCTGAAGTCAGTTTCCTCCGCGTTTCAGATAACTTTTTGTAACGCTTATGCCAGAACTAATAAGGAAAAATCGGTCTGCCATGATTATATTATTATGTTTGTGATACGGTCTGTGCCTAAATAACAAAGGCTGTCCAGTCATATACCGATTTTTTCATATCACGTATTTGGGAAAACAGTGTTTACAAAAAAGTTATTCAAAAATATATAAAAAATTGTGTTTAAAAAAAATTAACCGATAAAAAGTTTCTTTACTATAACTTTACTATATATATATATATATTGTATTTTCATATGACTTTTTCAAGACTCTATACATGTGCATATAAAATTGAAATCAATGTAAGCAGACAAAGTAACACTGAGTACGTTTTTTTTTAAAGATTCAACCTTCCTACCAAGAAACTGTAGTCGACAACTCTACGATCGGATAAGACCTACATTTATTGCCATATTGACTGCTATTATGTCACAAATTTTAGAGAATAATAATAATAATAACATGGAATTTATATAGCGCAGTTTAGTGTCATTTCACTTCAAGTGCGCTTAACTACTCGTATAACAAACTTTAAAAAAATGGTAATTCAGTGTTAATAGTTCTTAAAATTATTCCTACAGTGTGCCTTACCCAATACAGATCTAATATTATAACACTAAATACACTGTTTATACAAAGTGATGACAAAACTTCGAATAACAATAACAGTAGGACAGGACAAAACACGAATATTAAAACTAAAACATAACATAAAACAGAAGGCAGTTTTTGCTCAGAAATGAGAATTTTCTGAGCAGACACTAAAAAGGTACAATAAGGAGACAACCGAAACCAAACAATTACCGGAAGTTTTAGAATATGGCTTATTATAAATATTGAAAAGAAGTTAAAATTTATAAATGGTAAGATTTTTCAAATAATTTTGTTTTTAAAGCTCGTTTAAATTCAGCCAAATTCTGGAGATTAGTAAGAGCTGAGGGAAGTCTATTCCAGATGAGAGGGCCTGTGCAGAAATGCGTATTTGTCCGCGTGAGTGTACATGATAGCTAGAATACATCGTGTTCAACAACGAGTCTATCTGCTGAGTTTCAACTCGATTGGATTCCGGTTTTTAGTTTTGCATTAATTCGCGAAAACAGTGAAATTCAGATAGATGTATTTAAATAGCAAATAATAGTAGTAGCCAAAAGTCATTTCAAATAACATAAGGATAGCCTTCTGATTTTTTGTTTGCAGATATTCTAAGTGGTTTTCTTTATTTCGTGCCTGAAGACATTGGTTCTGGAATATTTGCTTTTAGGACAAGGTTCGTTAGGTCATTCCAACATAACATGTAACATGGTATTTCACTACCATGTATCTGATTGTATGTAAACCACTGGAGGAAATATGACAGCGTAGTGGTAGTCGGTCGAGAATTCCAATGAATTCCTTTCTCGGTATAATTTTTTTTTATTCATCCTTTTTCTGCATATTGGCAGCTGTTTGGAGGTTTTCATATATAATATAATACTTTCAACCTCTACTCAATGTTTAAACACATCTGTTTAACAAATATAACATTCTTCTACAATACATACACGATCAACTATCAGACACACTCACTGACCAATATGATGCATGATCTGGGCAACAAGTATAGGGATGCTATTGATTTATTTATTGACTCCATTTATAGAATTAAGCATAATCTATACCAACACTTTGTCGAATCCAACAAATTAGAGTAGCGTTGGTAAATTAGTTTTAATGATTTGTCTTATAAGTAGTGTTGTTGTAATTTCTTTTTTTACTTTGTTTTACTCTTACGTTTTACTTATATTGCTTCATATTTAGTTTTTATTTTTTTTATTTAGTTTTTTAAAAAAATATTTCTTAATATTTTCTCATTATACTTGTAATCACAATTTTACAATTGGATATTTTGTACCTTCTTTACAATGGATTACATCTGTAGCGTCATTAATAATAAACAGCTCGACCTACTTAGGTATCTACTTGCGAGTTACTACTGACAGTTAAATTGTAAACAAAGCAACCTACCTGCTACAAGCACCTAATTTCCTACCTTCGACAATACGATTGCAAGTCGGTCTGGCACATTACGACAACTCACCAGAAGGTTCGAGCCTATCGCCTATGCATAATTGTCGCGCTGCCGAAAGTTCTCGAAAGACCCAGACTGAGCGAGTTTCTCCAATTTAGTTGCAATATCACCTACCTACTGTCGCCGCCGGCCGTACAGTATAAATAAACCCGACGCAGCGAGCAGTCAGTCAGTCATCTATCAGCCGTCAGTTAACGAGGCTCAATGAGTGATCACCCGCGCTCCTCTTACCCGCGCGTTAGGACGATATTCTTCCCGGCTCTGCTCATGGACTCTATCGGGATATCATCATAGTGCCTTGGCCGCCGTTCTTGGCCAGCGCTACACGGATTACAGCGCCCTGGTTCCAGCGCCCCTGACCAGCGCTTCATCCACGCCACCATGACCACCACAAGGACACGTAGCATCCTCACTGGTCTACGCAGCTCCCGATCAACCGCCTATAAGGTCCACCGCACCTTCGGCCTTCCCGTCAGCACTGGAGTGCCTGAAGACCCACGTTCTTCGCCAGTGTCTGATAGTCAACGAGTCCCGGTCACCAGCGCCCGGCGTCGACTCACTGACCGGCGCTTGACCTGCCATCACAGCCAGCATCCGGAGAATACTACATCTGTCCTACGTCCACTCTCATCATGGCAAACTGACTCAATAAACACTGTGACCTTCACGACACCGACTTTCATTTCGTGCCTCTCACCACAGATCCCCAAACATCCATTTACTGTCAGTATCTCCTGTTTAATACAGATATTCTCCTATATACACTGCATCATGTATCACTTCTTTATTGAAGCCTTTTAAGGCGTATATATATTTATAAATACATAAATGTATTACTGAAAGAATGGAGATCGTTAATAAGAGTCTGTCAATAAATATTTTTTTTAAATTCATCCATTTGAATTTTTTGTTTTTTTATGGGATTGAATTAATACAAATCTTAGAAGCGGAAATTAACCCACTTTCTGACATAAAAAACTCGGCAGATAGACTCATTGTCGATGACAATGCATTTTGTCTACTTTTGGTGGAAATCACATACACACCCGCGAACATGTTCGCATTTATCTGAAATTTTATGATATTACAGCTGTTAATATTCGAAATAAATGTTTTATAGTGATTTATTTTTGAGGTATTATGTCGTTTTGCGCTATATCCTTCTTTATCCAACGTTTTGTACATCATGTGAGGATGTATCAATGTACATATCGGTTCTTCCAATCGGTATTTGGCGAGGTTGTTAGCGCGGCTGACTCCAGTCGCTGCGAAGGAAGGTTCGATCCCCAGTCAAACCGGAAAAAAATAATCTTTCAAAGCCATTTAAAAAAACAGCTGTATTTTAGTAAAAAAAAAATTTACGGGTTAATTTTTTCACAAATTAATTAAACTCCCATGTGAAACAATGGTGCCTATATTAAGGACGCAAAAACGGTAAAGAATAGAGTTTGTCTTATTTTTCATATATTTCAATAAATGTGACGTAAGAACAAATAGCCCAGTAACACCCAGCTTTACGACTTCACTTATGTTATGTTTTCATATAAACAAAAAAATATATAATTTTAAGATTCACAAGCTCACGCGAATTAAAAATTACGCCAATATTAAATTTGTTAAAGGTTTATCACCATTTTAAAGATTGTTCAACATTAAATTGTAACTTTAAGGAACAATAAAAGAAATCTTCAATGTTTTAATCAATTTCATTATAAATAATAACGTTAGTAGGAAGTTCGTAGTCATGTTATTTGGAAGTTGATTTCATTGTAACAAGTAAAGCCCGGGGTTTTAACTGTGATTGATTAGGACTTAAATGTCAGCTATTTATAAAGTTTTCAGGATTAAGATGTCGAATTGGGTATTAAATTTCTTGCTAATGATTTCTAGAAAGGTTCCAGGTGAATTTCTAAAGTGCTGATTAATTAAGGCGTGTCGAAGAAACATTCTCTCAGAATCGCCCTGGAGGTATAGGATGAACGATCGATAAAAAGCTTTGTCAATATGATATTGATAAAATCCGTCATCTATGGTAAGATAGCGATATTTTCGAGCGCGGTCAGAATACGATTCCGTCAGTCGGTAGATAAAAGCTGCTACTTTTAGCGTGGCCTGCAAAATAAGCTGTCGATATTCACAACTTTTTGGATAATTACGTTTGTTATGCAAAATAGCTGGCTGATTGACGAATGAGGGTAAACTAAATAAGCTTTTAGAATTGAAAGATATCAACTATACAATCTATAGATTTAGTAATTCATCTAAGTTAACTAAATCTATATATCGTATAGTTGATAATTAAATTATTTTTTGTCATTAAAAAATAAGTTAATTATCAACTATACGATCTATAGATTTAATTAACTCATCTAAGGTGCGATCAATTGATTATCAAGAAACAAAAGTTGTTAGAAATGACAAATTAACTTATTTTTTAGTGACAAAAGTACATACAGAATGCCAATGTAAATTAAAGTTAATATTTCAATTCGAAATTTTCAATTTATTAGTATTTTCTTAACTTTACGGAATTTACGTAATCGTCTTACTTTTAGGAATGTCAGTTCATAGAGAGATGCACCAGCGCTGCCAGCGTGTATCGATTTCTGATTTATTGCGTTATCAACATCGGTCTGGGTATCAACAGTGCGACCGTGCTCGTGAAATCGGTATAAAATCATCGGATATTGTAAAGTTATCGATTTCACTATGCTAGGCAAGGAAAGTAAACATTTAAAACAGAAACATTACTTGATACTATTTTCCTCACAACCCTTTGCTTCCTTCTTGTGTCCTTAGTAACTCCTGCCATATTAAAACTCATTATTTTATTGATGTTATTTAAAGTTGTTGCACAGAATACACATTTGTATGTAGGTTGTTAGCTATAAGGCAATAATTTCCTAAAGATGTTCAGAAATCCAAAAAAGACAGACAGCCAAGTCATTTTAAAGAAGACACCTTCAAACAATTTTTTTGCACACCTTATAGTGTTGAAAGTTTTTGAAACTAGTTTGGAACACCCGCCCGCAGTTACCTCTTTTCCCGCAAATGCCCGAAGATACGATATGAGATTGATGCGTGGCAATGTTTATTAATTCTCTTTAAATTTTGGCTCGTGATTAAATTCGATAGTGTTATATTCATGTTCTTGTTTATTTTATTCTTCAGCTTCTAAATAAAACAAAATTGTAATTGAATTGCATTATTTGTTGATCCTTCCAGTACATCACTACCCAGGCTCTCTTTGAAATGATTTACCTGTTCTTGAGTTGATATTATTTTCATTACAATGTCTGAACAAAATGTAAATTAGATTGTGAAATGTCATCCCTGGAAAATTTACTGTTGTAATTTTAAAAAGTACACCAGTTATTTATTTTATGATCTACTTTGAACACGATGTATGGCGTATTACTCAATTGAATATATGAAATGAATTTTGTAGCAATGCTTCAACTGAAAAATAAATTCTGTATATTTTCTAGAATAACAGATGGGGCCATGAATTGAAACAGTGGAATTATGTAATGCGTATTCTTCTGTCGCAGCTGGTAGATATGTTATGAAAAGCCTTCAGCGTAAGCAAAAAAGATATTAAAACTTATACTAAATTATAACCTTTATGTGGACGAAGGATACTTAATTCAACGCTCACCTTATGTCCTACTCCTGACGTTAATTTTGAATCAAATAAAACATATGCCAAATTGATTCCGTTCCAAGAGTGGTAGATAATTTCATTATCGACCTAGTGAAAGATATGATAAAATCATAACGTTGTTTGGAACGGATTTAGCCATGTTTGGTGACCAGATCTGAATAGCCAGGTACTTTACAACCTTCCTCTTTTCTATCTCCGTCCTATCTCTTCCACCTTCAGCCTCCTAACATTCTCCGATAGGGGATGCCGTAATCCCACTGGCTACACATGGCTGAGAGCAGTTGGGATTCGTGTGCGAAATCTATTCAGTCTATTGTAAAAAAATGTATATTTTACTTATTAACGCTTTAAATAAAGTAAATAATCTAAATATTTAGAGTGGCTGAATGAGATTTCTGTAAATTTACAATGATTAAAACTTTAAAAACAAACAAAATAACACTAACAGACCAGTTAGACAAGCGTACAAAGAAAACATGAAAACTCCGACAGTAAATTCAAGCTTTGGACAAAGACACTACCAATACCATGCTATAAAAGCTTTCAACAGTGTAAAACTTGAAATTAAAATTGAGGAAAGTAAAAATAAATTCATACACAAAATTACAAAATGGATTAAAGAACAAAAAAGACAATATTACCAAAATGTCATAGCATAAAATAAAAATAAAACCTACACGTAACACACAAAACCAATATAAATACACATCACTCACAAACACATAAGATTATTTTCAATGTATTTTTTTTTAATTTTAAATATATTATTATGTATTACGTATTTTTAATTTTAAATGTATTATTTTCTTTTTAAATGTATTATGTAGAATATATGTTCATATTATAAAATGAAGGCCTCAGCACGGGCAAGCCACCCAGTGAGGCCTACATTACTGGAAAACTTAAAATGTAAAAAATATTGTACCAAATAAAAAATAAAATAAAAAACATGGAAGACACCAAATATGAAGCCACCAAACATTGGGACTCTTGAGATTCGGAGGGAAATTTAAAGAATTACAAGGTAATTGATTTTTTTAGTACTGCAGCCTATAAAGTGAAAATTCCTTTGGTACCGTCCGTACGGCGCCCGCCCAACACACTTAGCCGACTAGCATGGCAGATAACAAATACTAAAACATTGGTGGGAAGGTCCGAATACACTTATTTGTTTAGATTAGCTGCACACAGTAGGCCTTGAGGAAAACAATTGCCCTCAGTTTTCATTTATGGGGATGCTGAGAGGGGGGGGGGAAATAATTTCGTACACTTTATTTTACCCTTTTGACTGCTTTATTATTTTTTGCGTTGTGTGGACTATTGATGAATGCCGATCTTTGAAAAGATAGAGCATTATTTAATGGATGACTTACGATCAACTTTGATGTAATTAATAATTTGTCTGTTTTTCTTATAACGTTTTATTTTTAAAATATTTTCTCCTGAGTTTGATCCCTAAACCACACAACACGATGCGAACCTGTCTCCTTTAAAATCATTCTAAAGACCCTACTTTTGACCATTTTCTGGGGTGCACTGTTTACCAGAGATTACTTCTTTATTCCACCAATTGTGTCTTACTTTTGTTAGTCGATTAGTTACTTAGCGGTAATAATAAAATTACTTTATGTGCCACAAGGAACTGTTCTGGGTCCCATACTGTTTTTAATTTACATACTTGACGTTTGTCATATATACTGTAAAGTTCTTAGCAAAAATATTTTATCACAATCATTGCTCTCTGCCAACCATCATTATTATTACATGGTATTATGTGCCATTATCGGAAGGGACAGTACAAATAACGATATTCTTATTACATTCATTAGAACCCAATAAGCCACCATGAATGTTATTATACTCACAATCTTTGTAAGAAGTAGAACTGAGGAAATCTTAAACAATTCTTACATCACGTAAAAAAAATTTTCTTCTAAAACAATACTCCTGTACATTCATATATACAAAACACAAGAAATAACAACATACACGTACGTTAGAAACACTAGAACTAAGAACAACGAATACAACTTTTGAATGAAAAAGCTTCTTATACTATGGTACTAACCTATTTAACGAAATTTCACTCTCATTCAAACATCATTCGAAATCAAATAAAAAATTGGATACAAAACACATTACAGGGAGATGTAGAAATCGTTAAACACCAAATATAAACGGAAACAGAGACCACTGAACTGAAAACACTATCAATTTTTAATTTTTAATCAACTCTTCACAGCAGGCCGTAAGGAAAATAATTTCTCTCTGCTGTAATGATGCTGTAAGAAAAGTAAAGGACACAAATTTCTGGGAAGGAAACAGGTGTAAAGGGTGGTTATGGGGGTCAGTGTGTCCAGGAGTGACGGACGTATGAATCCATTTCCCCTACTGCGGTTCAGGACAATGGGTCAGTAGAGTCCTGTTGGAGATGTCAAAATGTCTACCTCGATCAATGTCTCCCAATCTGGCCCGCCTCGCAATAGACGATCAAGACATAGACAAACCTTACCCCATAAACCCGGTTACCCCTGATAAGGCATCAAACGTAGCGAACAACTTGAGGTGACGTAGATTTTGGTTATCCAATAAATCGTTCCGGGACGGAAGTACCCATACCCACCTCCCAAATTGAAAATAATATGATTGACTTCAATCAGCAGCTTCATATACCTGTTATACAAATACGTATTTAAATTCTTATATACATATGATATCCTTAGCATGGTAGACCGTTATCTCATTTTGTAACAAAAAAATGATTATTCTCTATGTTTTTTGTTTTTGTTTCCAATTCTGCTTCATTGGGCTTTACAATTTCCTTGGTTCATTTAATATTGTTTATAGTCCAAAGTTCCGAAATATTCAAGCTATCTAGCCAATATATCTATGCTTTCTTTTTCTTACTCTGCAGTTCGAAAGTCGTGCGCTCAATCCACAATTTTCCATTTAGTGTAAAAATATCGTGCTTACCTTTTATTGGAGATTATGATGTTTCTTAAACGATAAAGTTTTGACGAAGTATTTCAATATTTTACCTAATGATTATGCAACATCAATATTTTAACAAGATACAACGTATTGAATACATCCTAGAAAGGAATGAGTTTTGATCATTAAAAGTTTAGTCAGAACCAAATACTTAAGCAGACAAGTGAATATAGTTTAATATTTGTTTACACATGCGTTTGCGAAATACGAGCTTCAATATTCTACGTTGCTTAAAATAATAATATATGCCTAAAGAAATTATTTTCTCCAGTAGGTAGGTACCCAAAGTTAACAGAAGAATGTTTTAATTGTTTAAAAGCAGCTTTCTATGTCTATTGATAAGGAGGTATTATTATGAATTATTTTGCGAAATAATAAATCCACAAAGGCTTTTTAATAAGTTATCTCAGGGACTTTGGAATTAATAGGGGCCATATTTCCTTCGAAAGCAAAAGTTTTATCCAAAGTTGTGTTTAAAGGAGATTAAGAGATATTTAAGATTTAGACGACGATTTTCCAGAGTTGAAGATTTATTATATTTGGTTTAAAAATGTACGGCTGAAATGTCATTATTCATAATATTAAATAATTCGATTACTCGTATTTTCTTCATTTACTTAATTAGATACCTGTGTTTTCATAAAATAATTCATTTAAATTTATAATTCCCAGTTGTGACAGGTATCTTTTTTATTTTTCTAATTAATTAATTTATAATTAAGAATTATCTTCTTCTTGGATTATTTAAAATTTGTTGCATAATCCGTGATATTTGCAATATTTTTCAAGAATTCAGAAAAGGTTCCACTGTTTATCCATCATTGATTGAAAACTAAAATCTATCCGATCCTACTGCTAAAAGCTGCAGTGAGTTAGATTATAATTATTTTCGTTTCTTTTAAAAGATTTTTGTTTTAAATTTATCCTACACATGACGCCCTGAGGAAAATAATTTCCTTCAATGCCTATTTCATCTTTTGAGATGATGCGTGGAGGGTCTTTTAAAAGGAAAGGAAGGAGAGGAAGGTGTGAGAGTTGGGTAGGAATCTAGTCCAGAAGTGAAGGACATATGAATATAACCCTCCCATTGGGGCGCAAGGCGAAGGGTTGAGAGACCAGTTGGAGAAGTCAAAGGATATCCTCAAACCAGCCTCTCCCAATCTGGCACGCCACGCAACTGATGAATCCGGAACCCCTGTTAAATCACCAAACCACTTGAGGTGACCTATGGCAGAGATGTTGATTATCCAATAAATGGTTCCTGAGGTGGCGGTACCTTTCCGCCTATATATGATGTTGATTTCTGGAAAGTTAAAACAAAAATTTAAAAAATTAATGAACAAGATACAAAAGGAAGTGACGGATTTTTGCAAACACCTTAAATAAAAGGAATTTTTGAATTGTGATTTCTTTGAAAATTTTGTCACGTTATGATCAAAAATGTGTGTGATAAGCTCTTTTTCAACTTTTTTCACGTTTGAAGTTAAAATATTTCACTTTTTAAATAAAATTAAATATTCAAAAACAAAAAATATGAATTATCTAGTTTCTAAAACGGTACATATTTTAAGACATCCTAGAAATGAAAATATATTAGAACATTTAAAATACTTTCGACGAGAAATTCATTTTATTTCAAGTTTGTACCTTCAGATAAACAACCCCTTTGACTGGATAAGCAATGTATGTATTTATCTTTCCATGAATAATTTAAGTTTGTTTCTATTTTACTTTTCAATTATTAAGGTTTTCACATACACGGTCATCAATTGAATAAAATTCTTACAACGTTTTAAGGAAGACCATTAATATATCGACCTGGTTAAAATAATTGCCTATTTAAAAAATGGCGTTATTCAAACTATACACAAAAACAATAATATTCTGTACACACCAGTTAAGCCACGTCCACACTTTACGGTATCATCGCCATCGATCAATTGAGTTCAGTTCTTATCGCTTTTTCCGGGACAAAGGTATGTTTTCTCTCTCATTCCCTTATATTCATACGTTCGACCACATGAGGCATGAGCTCCTTATGTGAAATGCCTTAAAGAAAAGATTTAAGAAATAGGGCAAAGGGCAAACCGAGAATAGAATGGCTTGACGACATTAAAGGAAAAACTGGAATATCGTTAAAAGGATTGAAGCGAACCGCTTTTAAGAAAGATAACTATTCAACCAGCTGATTTCCTGTCTATTATAAATTGAGTAGGCACAATGATCCTTCAAATGTAGTTATTATTACAAGCTAGCGCAGACCTGTGAAAAATCACGGGTTAGTTAGAGAGACGCTATTGCGTACTGAAACATTCGTTCCAAAAAGTTCCACCATTATCGTGCAAGGTGCGCGGGGAATACGTTCGTTAGTTTCCAGTCGTTCGGCGTTAGAGCTTTGGAGGTCATATTTTGAATAATTGGAGGCAAAAATAGTGTCAGTAGTGTTAATTTTTTATTGCGTCTTGTCTCATCTAAATGGCGCAGTCTGAATTTTCGACAAATCAGTTCCGATTTTCAAAATTCCATTAATATTTTAGTGTTTAAAATATTATGTTATATCTACTTATAACATAATATTTTATATATTTTTAAATTTTCCAAACGAACACCTTTAATTTAAAAAAGAAACTGAAATTGAAAGCAAAAGTTCTAGACTTCATTGAACAGGATTTACAGGAGGAGATACAACTGAAATCATTGTATTTAATTCTGTTCAATTATTTCGCTCCCATATACAAATCTCAAATGATTTTTTTGTGGATTAAAATTAGATATTTTATTGTTGTTTTAGGGTTATTTAAAAGAAATAAAAAATTGTGACACCTTACAAGATTCAAAAGGCAGGAGACATATATCACCATCTGGTTGGGCAACGTTGTGAGGTGGATTAAGGTAGGGTCAGTGGGACGGGATTAATCAATGCGGGTCTTGAATAAGCTCGGGTTATGTGAATGAGGAAAACAAGTATTGAAAGCTATATATCTATCTCGCAAAACCCTGAAGATTCCGTTTGTCTTCTGCTTTCTCTGTTCTTTCCTGTTTTTTTTTTTTATTTCACACCTCACAAGATTGTACCTGCCTGTGCAGTGTACAGACAGGGGAACTATGTCACCACCCGGTTGGGCGGCGTTGTGAGGCGGAATAAGGTAGGGGCTGTAGGAAGGGATTTGTTAATGCGAGCCTTGAAGAGGCTCGGATTATAGGAGGGAGGAAAAACAGATGCCGGTAGCTCGTTCCACACACGAGCAGACTTACACAAAAACGAGTCGTAAAAACGGCCCGTTCTCATGAAGCCAACGGCAACCGTGAACGGGCGTTCAGTTCGTGTCTGTCGAGTTTCGCGCACGTGCACCGGTGCATCAGGAATCAATGCTGTTAGCTCATTGAAGCAGGCTCCATTGAAATACCTGTAGAACAGACACAGCATGCCTACATTGCGTCTATGCATTAGAGAAGGCAATCGGTCTGTTAACAACGGATTGTCAATCAGACGGATCGCTCTCCTTTGCACAGATTCAAGCAGGTTTATTAAGTATTTTGGGGCACCAGCCCAATGGTGGTACTTGGTTTTAGTGTTGGATTCCACACTATTCAGTATTCGGCCCCCCTAGCTTAGTACCAAAGTTTTAGCTCCCCAAGTACCACCGTCCTATTGGCGTCAAAGACCGAACAGCATCTCACTGGAGCATCAAGAAGACCCGTTGTCTTCAAGCCTTGTTTCTGCCCGCATGGCCTCAAGCTACCGACCACATCGTCATGACCGCACTCCACCACCGTTAATTTCCGCAGTGTTGAGCAATCGGCCTGGAGTATTCGCCACCAATCATCTCCACCACAGTGTCAAATATCGGTCCGGAGGAGTTCATCATCCAGTCTCCGCCCGCGGCGCGTCGAGCATGAATTCACATCCCGCCGTTTGTGGCCTAAGTGCACTCCATCATGATGTACTCCGACACTACAACACTGACAACTTAATGCTAAAGACACTTTGATACTAACAAATCTTTCATTTGTCTCTACCTACCGTCACCCACATATATATATATATAAATAAACACGTTCGTTAGAAAAATAGGAATCCTATTTCTGAACATTTATGTTATGGTCATACTGGTACGTTTGAATAAAAAATATTATCAGATTATATGAAAAACCGTAATTGGTGTCAAAATGCCACCCCTTATTCTAGTTTACCTTCCCAGCGATGACAGCTAATTTCTTCCCCCATTACATTTAACGCTTATTTATAAAGCATTTATAAACTCTATATTTTCTGTAAAGCAAGCGAAAATTTGGTATACCATTAACAAATTTATATTACGCTTATATCTATATAAAAAAAATAAAACGAGAAAATATTTAAAAAAACGTGTAATTTTATCTACTTACGATTTCAGCCTTAGTGAGAAAATAAAATTTGGAATGATTATTTTTAAATCTTAACATTAATTTCTTTTCTTATCGATAATATGAAATAGCCATAGATATTTAAATAACAGACGAGCCAATAAGTGAAAAGTAAACAAATCAGCTTTCGGTAATTTGTCGATAAATGAATTTATCAATATACAGGCAACTTGCGATGTAATTTGGTCCTCAAAAATAAAATCTATTTTCGAATTACTAGTCCTTTTTAGGACTCCTTTTCAGCTGGCTGTGTTTATAACTTGTCCACAAATCGGATAAACCAAATTTCTGGTTTTTCCTAAATTTCATATTTTACACTATTTAGTTAGACACTTCTACAAATGTGTTATAATTTAGCTCACTCAATTTTAGCGTCGCTACGCCAGGCGGTTGGTTTGTGAACTAATATTCAGATCCCGCACAGAAAAGTCCCTCGATGGACAGCGCTGTAAATTTTTGCCTACTTTTTGCCTACTTTCACACGGAGAAAATGAATATTGCTGAGTTATCAAAAACCAGTTAAAAACAGGCTGTTTCCTCTTACGCTTTTAATACATTCCTTCATTTTTCTGGTTATTTCAACGTCCGCTCTTCTGTGGTGTACGACTGATGTCATAGTTTATTCAAAGCAATCTCGATCCATCCAGGTGCCAAAATTTTTGTCACCTGATTTGTCTCCATCTCGTCGAAATGATACCCAGATTTCATGTAAGGACAAGTCTAGGGAATTTCTATGAATATACGCCATCTCCAGGTCGTGTGATACATCATTGAGTATCTAAAGTCTAGCACTCTGAATTTACTTAGTGCTAGTACTTTCAAATGTAAATGAATTTGGATAGTGGTCAGTTTTTGTGAATGATGGTATAACAAATTTAATCTGCTTATCTCAAAGTATTTAAAACATCCAACAAAAAATTAAAACAACTTTTACACAACATAACCTGATGACAGACACTGCAAAGCTGCTGTGTTGAAAAGCGAGAAATTCAACCCATTTTCGTATCAAACTCTCAAAAAATATAAAACAAACTGAAAAATAACATAAATGTGTTATTTTTCAATAATATTATACCGTCTGGTACATATTTAGCTTTATACATTTCAATATGAAGGTGCCCGTGTTCACGGGGTGTGGTTTTTCTAGGTCTTCGTGTGAGATGCGTGTGCTCACTCCTGCTTGTCGGGCCGGATCGGGAAAGACCGGTTGAGGTTTGTCTCTCCGGCAGTACTCTCTCGACCCAATCGACTTGCTCCACAGTGGCATTCGCACGTCCGACCCTCCTAGATTCGTACCTAACCATCATACCCTATTTCTTCCCTGAACTTCTTCTCCTTCCTTTCTTTGAAAAGACCCTCCACACAGCATTCCCAAAAATAAAATGGCCCTGAATTAAAATAAAATATACTGTAAAAAAAGGCCATTTTGTTGGTTTCAATATTTGCGGTCATCTGTGTTAAAACTCAACCGAATCCGGGAACTTAATAAAAATTCAATACAGTGCGACAAGGACTCTTCATACAAGACAGTTTCTCGGACATTACCTACCAATTTTCAATATAGCTGTACGAATATTATTTGCAAAGACATTATTTTATTTTAAACGATTCATGTTATTTATTCTCGGCGGTTCACTTTGCTTTGACCCAACGTCTCATTATATTCCTTACACCGAGGAGGGTGGTTGGTTGAACCTTATATCTAAATATCGAAACATCTGGCATACAGCCAGCCGACTGTAAAATGCAGTAAATATAATGTATATACTTGTAATATACGTTTTTATCCGAAAGCAACATATTCTTACAACTCAAAATAAATAAAAAAGTATTTTGTTTCGGTTTGATTATTTCACTGTTCTCTTTGAGTGTTTTCTGTATCTTTTTTATTTGGTCTTCTTTCACACGGAGAAAATGAATATTGCTGAGTTATCAAAAACCAGTTAAAAACAGGCTGTTTCCTCTTACGCTTTTAATACATTCCTAATATATCGGAACACGTGTTCATTGACCTGCATTTGCACTGATAATGTATAATGACGAAATGCGAAAATATTATGATTTTTATGAACACGTGTTCCGACATCGCTATAAAACGTTTCTTGTTTAAGGCAATGCCATACGTAGTAATGCAAAATCATGTGTTTTTGGTTTGAAAATTTGGTCGCCTAGAAATGTTTCAGATGCTTTAATTAAATACTGCGAGTAGAATACATCTTGACCTTTGAAATAATCGAGTATTTTTTATATAAGTTTTTTTATAAGCCCAGAAAAAAATAATGTATATGCCTATGAAAACTGCTTTAAAGTTCGAAATCTCCTACTTACGAACCCATTTTCGGTTATGATTCGGTTATTGTTTAATGTGGCAAATTAAGTTATTTATAAAATGATCGGAAAAAAATTAAATATTTATGCCTGAACATCCACAAAATAAAATAAAAGGCACTTTTTGGCCATGTTTTTTTCTTGCATAAATCAAAACAGGCGGATGGTGTTAAGCGGGAATTTAAACCTTATCGCCATTTACGTAAGGGTTGTTATTGATAGCGGCTCAATTTAAAAAATATTAAACTACGTAATGCATCGCCTTAACAGGAAACCCATCAATTCAATCGTTAAGGGCCTGCAGTCCCATTTTTAACCAGATTACGAATAATTTTATGAGATTCTTAACAAATTTGCAATTTTTTATGCCAGCAATTTTTTTTTTCAACAAATAACATAATACAAAGCATTTTAACTATTAGATTAAAATGTGTTTTTGTGTGTTTTTTTTATTTAATGTTGTAGATTTTAAGTAGTAGAAATCGATAGGTGTCTCATACAAATAAAAATCTTAATATTATCTTGTATATCCGAAACACTATCCTGGTACAAATAAATACAAATACAAAATAATTGTTGAAGATAATATTGGCCGTTCCATGATTGAGGCATGAGATCCTCAAAATAATCCATAAAATAATCAGGTTTCAATGACCGAGTGGTTAAAGGCGTTGTCCCGGTAAGACATAGATTTCGGATTTCAATTTCCAGCTGCTATCGTAATTTTTTTTAAAATTTTCTGTGTTTTATTCTGCTTCATGTTTAGTTTAGATTTATTTATATTATCTTCTTCTTCAATTATTAAGTATTACTTTGATGTGTAAATCCGTCAAAAGTTATTCCAACGATTTAATAAAATTTACAATAGTACCTGTATTTGTCCTCCACTCGGTTAAGTTATGAATTTGGGATCAACACCAAGGAGCTTATCGCCCAGCAATGAAGATCGATACTAAAACAATTCAAAAAACAAAATTTATTTCCATTTCGTTCACTTTATTCACCGAGAAGGAAAATTGGTTTCAAAGCTCGTAAAGCGAACTACAAAATGTAGTAAATATGCTCAATAATATATCTATCATGCTAAGGATAAAGAGAGCGGAAAATATTGCTTGTTTTTTGATGGAGGATTTATCCAGACGAGGAATTGAACACAATGCGCCCCAAACGCGATGTCAAGTTAGCCACTGACCGGTAAACCCTATTTCCTACCTGATTCCTGTCCAACCCTCATTCCTTTGTCCTTCCCAGAACTCCCCTTCATCCTTTCAGCATACCCAAGGATGACATAGGCTCTGAGGGTAATTTTTTTCCTCTGGGCCTCCTGTGTGGAGCTAATGTAAATATACAAAAGGAACTTTTCAGTTTGTAGTTCAATTTCTTAATTTTATAAACTGTGATTACTTTTATTTGGTGGAAATTTAAAAAAAAAAATTATTAGATAGCTTTTATGACAAAGGTGTAAATTGACTTATCGAAAATAATAATAATTTCAGTTATATTCATTATAAACTTATGCCTATTTTGAATTGAAATGTATTTTTGAGATTTTTTTGTTGAAATGTATTTTTTTTAATTTGTGCTCTTAATACCTAGCATGATAGATATTATGTTTGTAACATTGAAAACAACATGTATTTTTAAAAATGTGCTACAATAAAATGTGTACTACGTAAGGATCAATTTACTATTTACTAAAGAAGTTTAGCAGGAACAAGTCTTAAAAAAAGTTACCACCAACACTAATTATAGGTATTTTGATTTATTTATTTTTATTCAAATATGCATGTCCATTTGTTCTCAGTGTGAGAGTATTCTGGTTTCCATTACAAATGACAGAAACGTGCATTGAATTACGAAGAAAAGTTGTGAAATTTTGAAAAATCGCGCAGCCTTCCGAAGTCGAGACTCGAGATAAGACTGTTGGGAAATGCCGTTGAACACATCGCTTAAGATGAAATGTACAGAGTACAGAGTTCAGACAATGTATATCTACGAGTATTTGTATGATGCACAATATGTTCAAAGAACGACACGTGCATATTAGTTTTCGTACTAACCGCAATGCATTTGAACTGGCAGCCATTATACAATCTATACATACATTCGTGCATACATAACGAACAATTTTGTAATATGTTTTTCCTTCGTTGCTCTTATGATATAGTGTTCCGACAAATTTAAATAATATACTTACACGAAATATACTATTTTTCTGTTGTTATAAAAAGTAACCAGGTTTTTTAATTTATTTAACATTGGTTAACAAATATACCTATTCGCATTTCTGTAGAGTTATTTATAAGGAAAAGTAAAATAAAACGGACCAATTTCAGTTGATTATCGCCACAAAAGCTGGTTGAATGAACTCAAATTTGCTGTAAATTTATATATTATCATTTTTAAAATTGAAATCATCTGTGTAAAGAATTCAAAGTACTCATTTATAGTATAATATTTTCTTATTTAAAAAATCTAAACTGATTTGACAAGAATCAAGAATTCAGACAATTCTGTTATTTTTTAAGGTAATAATATTATTAATATTACTATTATTAATATTTCAGATGTCATTTATTAAATAGGTAAAGTTCTAAAATTAAAAGAAACAATTCTTAAATTTTCAGTAGGTACACAAATATAGAGTTGGTGGTATAGTGGTAAGTGGTTAGCAAAGTTGCCTTCAAAGCAGTTGATAAGGGTTAAATTATCGGCTATGGCAATTTAAAAAAAAATGCTTTGCTAGTTTTGATTTAATTTATTTTCAATTTTCCATTCCACGATTTTTCATGGGATGTTAGAGTTTTGTAATAAAAAAAAATTGTATTTTTTATTACAAAACAAATATTTTAATATTCGATCAATAGATCAAAAAAGACACATCAATGGTAACATCACTAGATTTCCACATTTTAAATGGCTTCCTAGTTTTTGTATAATTATTTGCATATCTGAACCTATATAATTTGAAGAAGTTCGGTTCTTATTATTTGACATCAAACTGCCATGTGCCAAGACCATGCAGTATGCATCGCGGAACATTTACCGCATCCTTACAGCACTCGGTTTATGTAGATTCCTTACCGACCCGTTAGACGACGGCCGTAGTGTAGTTATTTTACTATTATCGTTTCTCCGAGGCTTTCCTTTAATTTGTACATCGAAGTTATAATGCGGTGTGCCAAATAGTATTAAATTAAATGTTTATCTTACCAAATCATTAAAATATCAATTTGTTAAGTACCATATGTTGAATAACTAGAGTCAAAACCATTCACCACTCACAACTTTGTAAGATTAATTAATTTTATTTAAATTACTGTTAAATTCTGCTTAATTTGAAATACCGTATTGTTATGTTAATATCTCGAACCTTTGTTAAAGTTATTGCTCAATGAAACAATATTTTATTGCTATCGACTTTTCCCTTTGTTGGAGGCTGTTTGTTTCGTAAGGGATGAATAATTCATTTTAATCTGTTACCTTCATCTAAAATCTAAATACATTTTAAATAGACATATTTTCGAAACGATACCGAAATCACACTTTAGGGTTATATCTCTCAAAATGAACCCCTTTGTGCCAGTGTCGTCCAACAGTTTTTATTATTATTGAAAGCATATCCTCAAAGAGAGAATATATCGTAGGTATTAGACTCAACGCTACCTGCGTAGGTTTTTTTAATGTTTATATGCATATATTATTATCCATAGTTTACGCAACGAGAAATTTAAATTTTCCAAAAAAACGCATGGTTATATCTTCATAATTCATACAATTTTAAATATTTATTTGACAAATATCACGGTGTAATTAAAAAAAAATACAGTGTGTGGCAAGCCTACGCACGACGAAAGTGAAACTTTTAGTATTCTTCTCTCTCTCTTTTCATTTCATATTATTATTATTCAGAATGCTGTACATTATAGTTTTAAAAGGCATAAATTTATTTATAGGCGTGTTGTTAACAAATGAACGTTTAACTAGATTCCTAATATTGACATATTTATAAGTAGCATGTGATAAAAAAAAATAATAGTTATAACAATATGGGATTCGAACCCGGGTTTTGCATAGCGAGTGTCGAACGCTCTGCCTCTAGACCACGAGGAGAGGTATCTCGCGCGACGAGAACCGCGTATAACGTGTACTCCTCAATTGACTTTTAACGTGTAAATTTTCGTTTTCAAACACGGCAAATGAATAATATCACATAACGTCTCGTTAACGCTTTATATAGGGTCGAATCGAAGATATATCGGCAGTGTGAAGTCATATCTGTCGTTTTTAAAAATATTTCCGTATATTTGTCCGTATATTAATTAATAATGGGTGTGTTTTTTACTAAAAAAACTTGTCACGCACGTCTGCGAGAATAACTAGTCGTGTTATCGGCCTTGATTAGTAATTTTAATGATTCAAAATAAAAATAATTAATCAAAATACGGAGCGACTCTACCGGCTCGATTTATAAGCTATATTTCGACAAAAATATCATATAGGTACCGACCGTTAATTCTAGCCAATTAAATGCCGGTCTAGAGTCTCACTAAATGGATTTAGACATTTCGGGAGACTATCGGTTAAAATTAACAAATTTATGTAATTTTTTAAAAAAATTTATATATTTTCTTTTATGTAAGCCTGACAAAGTCGCAGCACGAGAGCATTTTATCACTTTTCTTGGTATTAAAAAAATCACAAAAAGAAAAAAAAAATTAGTTAAAGCGGGGATCGAACCTCGGTTCTTCACGATGACAATCGGGCGCTCTGCCTCTAGACCGCGAAGCTGAGTTTGGAGAGTGACCTAAACTAGGTATATAATATTAGCTAGGCTCCTATAGCGAAATGATCCCTGTTTTTCGTGACGGTCATGAGTCGGTTTTACTCCGGTCCTCGAAAATGCATAACGCGCGTAAAGAAGTTTCACTTCAAAAAATTATTTTCATAGGTACCAATAAAAAAATAATATACAGTGAAGAAAAATCATTCAATTCAACATGTGTAGCCACTTTTCGATTTTGATTTTAGGAAGGTTACAGGCAGTGGCGGCTCGTGACTTTTGGGTGTACTAGTGTGCTAATATTACAAAAATGTCATTATTGATGTTGTTGTAGCTGAAAACAGTTTTTTTTTTTAGATAAGATTTTTCGGGAAATTTCAGTTTGTAATATAAGCACACTAGTGCACCCAAAAGTCACGAGCCGCC
Source organism: Hesperophylax consimilis (assembly GCF_061612785.1). NCBI lineage: Eukaryota > Metazoa > Arthropoda > Insecta > Trichoptera > Limnephilidae > Hesperophylax > Hesperophylax consimilis. The sequence continues at coordinate 10,858,375 of NC_142841.1, read as the reverse complement.
ACTGGTTACAGGTTAGATTAGGACGTATTCGTATATGCACAGTTGCGAAACGCTTTTTTTATTTTGGATTGCGCACTAAATAACAGTTACTCAACAAAATCATTGTAAGTCATTTCGAGCGACGCACGATGCCCGGGGATTTGTGTGACTCGCCAGAGCGATTCTGAAAGTATCTCCCATATTGGAACAGAGCTTCATTATATTTAAATTGTGTAAAAACCCGCTACCTCTGAAGGCTGAGACAAAGATCTTACCGCTCCGCTAACAACATATTTGATTCCATTCCATTCTCGAGACAACATTACTCATAGCCTTGTAGTATTCCCCATCACGCAAGAAACTCTCATTCTGCCGCTATAATCCAAAAACATATTTACATGCAAATTTCCTACTCTGAGACGAAGCAAAATGGATTTGTGATCTTAAACATTTTAAAAGATCTTAGATACCAACCTATTATTTTGAAAGGGTCGTCAATTTTGTTCCGACGCCACTGGCTTTTGATCGTAAATTAAACTATTATCGATATTCCGGCAAAGATGAAGTCTTTGTTAAATGAAGTGTTTATAATTTATTTACGGCATCCACCTTCGGAATGGGGAATTAGACAAAGCGAACCTTTGTTATATTATTTGTTTTAGAAAATGGACCTTGCAGACTTGCTCTTGTATTATACAATGGGTTAAATGTCTTCCTTATCATTAAGCATTCCGAAAAAATAATTAACAAACTTTCTCAGCAATTAAAAATAGTATTAAGAATAAAATTATCTTGGAGTGCCTACATTACGCATTTATGTGATGACGAATGCCAATTCGATAAGCTTACTCCGCGATTATACTAATTATGCATTAATAAATATAAATAATGATGTGTTTTTTATACAACAATAACTAATTAATCACCATTCGGTATAAAAAGCGATTTATTTCCGTATTAAAATTACGACATAAAGTGCGATTTTTGACGAAATAAATAATTACTTTTGATTTAATTTTATGACTTATTTGTCTTATCATATTTTGTTGATACTTGTGATGACAAATCTTCAAATTCGAAGCAGGTGTTTAATTATATAGGTGTTTAAAGATGACGTCTTATTTTAATGCACCTGTTTGCTGATAATCATCTTATCAATATCAATCATATATAATTTTTTCAACCATACATGCAGGTGGGTATCGTTTGCACAATCTGTTTTACGCCGTGTACGTATTGAACTCGTACCATTATTGGTTCATTTTGGATATTTTTTATAATATTACGTAGATTTAAAATGTTCACATTTTTTCAAAAATTGCTTAAGAGGAACGGCAGAGCGACTTAAATTTGGATTTAAGTCCAAAATACCCAACTAAACTGAACAATCATTTTAAATAAAAGTATTTCAAATATGAATGTGTGCTTCTTTATTTATTTGTGTTTTAAATTATAAAATGTAAAATAAAAGTGGTAGATATCGAAATATTTTTTTGGGTTTTTCAGCAGTATTTTTGCTTCCTCTTTCTAACCAGGAGCGTTATCGTCTCAGTATTCGATACTTGACGGCTACACCAAAACTAGGCGCCGAAAATCACATTAATTTAACTTATAATACCAGCCCTAAGATAATTATTGCGCGCAACACGGCATCACTTTTACATGCATACTGTTTAGGAATAAAGTATTCCAACAACCTTCCGATTGAAATAAAGAAATAAATGGATATAAACATTAATAAAATAATTAAAACACTTTGTTTTTACCACGATAATCTTTATTTTTTATATTAAGTCAACATGTTTCGAGAACGATGTTCTCTTCATCAGGACAATTAATGTACTAAAAACTAAATTGTCAAGTATATAGAGACAGGTGTGGGTAGAAAAGGAAGTCGTGTGTGGGGGGGGGGGGGTGGAGGGGAGGGGTGAGAGGTGAAAAGGGGAGGTGCTTAGAAGATCAAAGACAAAAAATTACAATGGAAAAATGTTTAAGACAGGGTAATTCACAAAATTAATTTGATTATTAATAATATTTAAATTTCTATTGACATTTTTCCTAATTTCTAATATTTCTAAAAGGTCTAACTGAAAACCACTAACATTAGTTTTTAAAATTTTACACACTTATGTTAGTGGTTTTCAGTTAGACCTTTTAGAAATATTAGAAATTAGGAAAAATGTCAATAGAAAACTAAATATTATTAATAATCAAATTAATTTTGTGAATAACCCTGTCTTAAACTTTTTCCATTGTAATTTTTTGTCTTTGATCTTCTAAGCACCTCCCCTTTCCACCTCTCACCCCTCCCCTCCCCCCCACACACTACTTCCTTTTCTACCCACACCTGTCTCTATATACTTGACAATTTAGTACATTAATTGTCCTGATGGAGAGAACATCGTTCTCGAAACATGTTGACTTTATATAAAAAATAAAGATTATCGTGGTAAAAACAAAGTGTTTTAATTATTTTATTAATAAAATGGTGCTACAAAGTGAATTTGCAAAATTTGAAGAAAGGATATAAACATACTTAATCTAAAACTGAAGTTACACATTCAGAAATAATCAACTAAATAATTGCCTGTTTTTCCCTTTATTTATATTTATTATCAGTCTTTACTCATCTCCACTGTATTATGATGTTCCTAATTACTCAATAATTAGTATGGAACAGAATACTATAAATGTACAACTACACAGATAGATAATCCAGAATTTTCAATTGTTCTTATTATATATATACTTTCCTATAGCATAATGGTATTCTATTTTTCTCATAATTAATGTAACTCGCTCACCAAGCACAAGAACCAGTTTCTTCATTTGTGAGACTGCGAACATAAATATATTTTGTAACCATATGTACTTATATAACATCCTGTACCCACTTATATATAAATAATAAAAAAACACACACTCCACCACAATGCCCTGATTATAAACAATGTAACGCTATCCGAAAGGTTGGCTAAAGAAATATGAAGCGCATATAAACATAAAAATGATTCACTGTGAATGAAAATCTCGAATCATATCAGAGCGGTAGATACTCTCAGTATCGCCATGGTGAGGAACCACCATTAAGAATTGAACGTTGCTTGAAATGAATTATATAAATATGAATAGTCTGGTACTTTCCAACCTTCCTCCACCCCATTTCCTTCCCTTAACCTTTCCATTCAACCTCACAATATACATATTTTGGGGATGCGATATTTTCACTGGTTTCGGACAGTTGTGAGCAGTTGGGACTGTTTTGGGGGAAGTAACATATCATAAATGAGCATACAAAATACTTCTTTTTCAGACAAAGATATGATTATAACATCGTAATAACAAACAAAGGAAGATGGTCCCTTTATACTTTGGGCACAAACTAGCAGAAGGATTAACTTCTGAGTTATACTATATATAATGGTTGTTATATTATTAGACTCGTAAATTCAAAATATGAGATATAGTTAACAATCTAGTAACGTTCAATAAGTTGTTCTCATATTCCTAAGCGCTCTTGTAAGGCCAAATACAAACGGCACAATATCTCAGAACTTAACAAGTCTGGGAACTAAGCGAACACTTACTGTGAGACTCGATCGCTTCACCGCATTGTTGGCGGTGGTTGCGAAATAATAATAATCTACGGTGGATGTGACTACTTACTTCTGTAGTGCCAATTTACTTCCCTGTTTACATACTAATATAGAAACTACTATCGCCTGTATCCTCACCCTTTCCGATAACTAATTTCAACTATCTTCAATTTATTGTAAATTTTCTATCATAGGAATATGTGGTTATGAACCCAGAGGTCGTGGTTATGAATGCAGGTTCGTAAAAACGGTTGTGAACAAATACCTCTGATTTTAATTTCGAAAAATTTATCTTTGTGATTAATTCACCAATCTTGAAGGTGGTTTTGGGTACTGCTGCCCCCGGGAACAATTTATTGGATTACCAATACCATCACCACAGGTTCGCTACGTTTGGTATTTTAGCAGGGGTACCCGGGTTCATCGAATGAGGTGAAATCAGGATGCACCTGCTGACCAGCTGTGAGGTTTGCCAGTTCAGGAGAGGCTGGTTTTGGGAAAACCTTTGATTTCTCCGAATGGTCTCTCATGACTCATCGCCTTGCATCGCAGCGGGGGGATAGATTTATACGTCCGATACTCCTGGACGGACTGATTCCAAGATTCCTACCCACCCCTCATACCTTTATCCATCCCGGAACTTCCTCTCCTTGGTTTCCTTAAAAAGACCCTCCACACAGCATCCGCAAAGATGACACAGTCCCTGAGGGAAATTATTTTCCTCAGGGCAGTAGAGTTAGTGTAAAAACAAAAAAACAACCCATGTATTCTCAATAATATATGCCCCATTTTACTTTCTATTTCACACTTTTTTCAACCTCCCCAATATTTCATAACTGAAGAAATCTGGTGCGCAGAATTCACACACGAATCCGCCTACGTGTTCAAGCTTAGTCTATCGGTCCACTGTCCATCTGTCCGTCTCCAGCTGATCCGAGTGTGAATGTACGAAATGGATCGGCAAACCTACTTCGCAGCTGATGAACATGACGTTATTTGAGGCCAAAAATTTTCCCTAGATTTCAGAATGAGTTTGTGTGAGATGAATTTCAAAGATTTTAGAATTCCACAGAATTTTTTAAAATATCCCAAAATTGGCTTGAGAATATCTACCTAGACATACCGTCAGTTTAATATGAAATTTTCGCCACTCAGAAGTCCGACTGTCCAGATGTTCGCGAGTGTGTTGCTGTTGGTGGCTCAGCGAACAGATCCGCCGGTCTCAACCGTATGTGAATTCTGCACATTTCACTGATTCCGAGAAGTTATAACTCTGTGTCACATAAAAATCACTATTCCTACCATTAGAATGGAAGCAATGGCCAATAGTTACTTTATAAATATTATGATTTCAAATATTGACTGTTAATACTCACCTTGATGTTGAGGTGAAATTTGCTTATTTTACGTTCATTAGCAAACATTTCAGAGATAGTCCACCAGATATATATCCCATAAGTCATACATATAGTAATACACAGTTTCTTTGTTTTTTTCGGGGGCGTTTAGGCAAAAAGCGACCGCTCTCCCCCTCAAGCCGATACGACTCGAGGTTCGTTTTGGCGTGCGCGGCGTTTCGGAAAAAAGTTGCCTTTCATTTGTTTCACGTGAGGCGAAAAGCGACCGAGACGCCTCTCTGTCGGTATAAAACCTGAGGTTCAATTCGGCCTGGCAAAATTTCGACTAAATTAAGGTAAAATCCGGTACAAAGGCGAGTCAGCCCGATTTTGTATGGAAATAATTACCCGAAAACTCGACTGGATTCGTTCGGAGCTCGATGTCGACAAAAATTTGAGGAAACTCTGGCGGCGCGCCATACTAAAGCAACGCAGTACGCTTTTCGGCCGCCGGGATGGTGACAATCGCAAAACGTTTATTTTTCACTGTATAATTGGCACAGCTTCCCGGTAACAAATCGACGTTTCCCCGCGAGTGTTGCCACACGCACAGTTTCGAAACGGCTAAATTTCGATGCATTTTCACAATGTTTCGTTTTCATCGATCACCATCGATCTGTAAAACTTTTTCTCCTTCACCGTTTATATTTTTATTCAATTTCGAACGCACCCCGAACGCGAAATGATTTTTTTTTTCGTGCGCCTCTTTTGCTCGAAAACGTTTCGTTTTTCGCATTACTCTAACGTAAATTAATAAGACGATTGATTTTGATCGAGCGTTGGGTCCGATTCAATCAGATATCGTTGTTTTTTTTTTTAAATTTCACTAAAAGTTTTACGAAATTTCCCCATTTTTAGGGAAATAGGTTTAATTTAAGTGGAAATGTTTTTCTTTGCATAATGGTATCATTGGCTCAAAAAAGTTGTCACGTGGTCACTCAAAACCACGTGGTACGCTTTTTTTATCGAATCTACATGGTCAACCTGATGAAAAAATGATGGTTAAAATTTTCGAAAAAAATCGTAGTCCGAAGGTTTAGGAACGTTAATCGGCCGTCTTACATATGGCGCTCGGTTCAAAATGTCTCACAATAACGGGCTAAAGTTTGACATTGGCGATTTGAACCAAAAAATGCCATTTTAAAAAAGAAAACAGTCGGGTTCTTGGCCAATCAGAAATCAACCAATCATAGACTAGCACCGTAGGGTTGTGGTATTATTTTAGTGTTGTGAATTCAAAGAAACGATAAAATCTGTGTAGGTACTTACTTTGGCAGTTTATTTTTTTTAAATCGATAATGCTTTTGAACGAAATAAAATAAAGTTTTATAATAATAATTTGGCGCGGGTACCGTCGCCCCGTAGTGAAAAACTACATCTATAGCGTCACGCAAATTTATAATTTATACCAGGAGCGCAGAAGTTGGGTAAGGTTAGCCTGGGAGCCATTCAAATTTAAAGTTTTTATTTCTTTATTTTTTAACGAGTAGGTACCTAATTGCGTTATGAAAATATTTTTAAAAATTGAATTAAGTTTTAAATGACAACTTTTTTCCTCCATAATGATAATTCTTATAAAGCCATTTCTGCCAAAAATTACCTCGAGGACGCTGTAATCTACCAGGAGCACAGAAGTTTGGGAAAGTTATTTACTTTTAAAAACGGATTATTTAATTTTTTTTTAATATAATTTTTTACATTTTGCGTGTTTATAGAGCAATGTTTTTTTCCAAAATAAAACTCGCTTGGACTTTTGAAGAATGGCGGTGACAAAAACCGTACATACGATATGGGTATCAAATTACGCGTCTCGACGAACACAACCCTAACGGCTCGGTGAAAAAATGATCAGTTAGCTCCCTGGCACATTTTTTTCTCAAAATATTCATTCCTTTCGAAAGAATCATATATTTTAATACATTTGTGGACACACATTCATTTCTTCATACACATGCAAACATACATATTACATATATAAACATTGTTTTATTTAAAAAATTTAAAATTTCGCTTGTTAATTAAGCAATGCTTTTTCCAAAATAAAACTCCCTTGGACTTTTCAAGAGTGTCGGTGACAAAAACCTTACATACGATATGAGTATCAAATTACGCGTCTTGACCTACACAACCCGAATGACTCGGTGAAAAAATGATCAGTAAGCTCCTTGGCACCATTTTTTCTCCAAATATATATTTCTTTTTTTAAATTTTGTAGCACCACACTCCTGCCTTTATTCACATTCAAACATTACACCACGCACCAAATATTTACCCATTAGTTTCTGGAAAAAAGCAAAAGTGTCGAAACACACTCTTTGCTTCATCCACATTCAACACCGAAATACAAATAATTTTTTATTTTTTAGATCCACTTACTCGAATAATTTTTACCCATTAGTTGCCTGCAACGGGAAAAAAGCTAGTTTACATGAAAATTCAGTTAGTAACTGGATACACAATTCTTCATCGCCACCTCCCTTTCTTTTTAGATTTCTCCCGCTAAAAACTATGTTTTGTGGCTAATTCACTGACTCCCAACTGTATATATAAAATTTATTATTTTGTAGCTACTTCACTTCCTCCGAACTGTAAATATAAATTATATTATTTTGTGGCTACATTACTGACTCCGAACTGTGGATATAGTAACTATCTGTGGCTACTTCCATAAAAAAATATTATTTGTGGTTACTTCACTGACTCCGAACTGTGATGATAAAAATAATATTATTCAATACTGAAACCTTTGCTGACAGAATAGTTTAGCCAGTTGATGAAAATTAAGAGGCTTCGTTTTTTGATTTTTTAAATCTCAAACAATTTTAAGCTTTCATCATGTCATTACATCGTTTAATCTCTTACCCCGTAATCTTGAATGAAGTGCACCAACGCTATTACTCTTCCCTTTCTTTCTGCTTCTCTATCTCTTCTGCAATTGCCTGAGTGTTCCGCAATTAATTTTCTTTCCGCCTTTTCGGATACAAGTACTTTAATGTGCCGTATTTAATTTAATTTCTTCCTTTTGTTTAAAGTGTTAGAGAGACGCAATGATATTTTTGCAGCTATCGTGATCCAGCGATCCGTTATTCAGTGAGTACCCTTAAAATCCAGTCAAGGGATTTAAAACACAAGGCAAGTTTAGCTAGGTCTGTTATCAAGCTCATACGGAGAATATAACAACGATTGCAGAAAAAGCATTTTTATTAGTGTGGTATAAGAATTGCAGTCTAATAGTGCTATTTATTTACTACTCCACCTACTGACCAAAATTTAGGACAAATGGATCATGAAGTTGTTCATTTAACAAGAGACCAAGAAATCTATCAATAATTCAAATCTCTCTTTATTGAGAATGATCTAAAACTTAAATAAACAAAACATAATTTACAGTAGGTAAACTAAAAGTTTTTCTTCCAAATAAAAAATTATTTTAACTATTGGGTAGTCAGAATTTGTAATGCCTCCTAAATGATAATTTATTCATTTTTTATGTGACACCTTACAAGAGCGCCTCTGACTATACAGTATAAAGGCAAAGGAGCTTTGTCGCCACCGTGAGGCCTGTTAAAATATTGACTGCAGGGAGGGATTTATTAATGTGGGTTTTGAAGAGGCCTGGATTATATGATGGAGGAAAAACAGATGCCGGTTACTACGGTTCTACAACGAGTTTGCTCCAACCGCTTCTTCAACACCGAAAGAAACGGCCCGTTCTCATGAAGCCAACATCAACTGTGAACGGATGTTCCGCTCATGTTGAGTTTCCCGTACGTGCACCAATGCACGGGTGGTCAATGCTGCTAGCTCCTTAGATCAAGCTCCATGAAAATACCTGTAGAACATAGTCAGCATGCCCATATTGCGTCTGTGCATTAGAGATGGCAATTGATTGCAAAGAAGGACAGTCCGTCTTATTGACAATATATTGTTAAAGTTTTACTCAAAACTTCCCAAGTTGTACAGATATCGAGGGTGGAAGGGAACTTGTCAAAAAGATAACCCTCATGAACGCTACTGTCGTCAGTGAAGCAATGAACTGGTGCAAATTGAACGAGGTCGTTGATGTACAACAAAAACAGCATCGGCGAAATCACAAATCCTTGTAGCACCCCCGCATTGATGTAGTGCGGAAAGGAAGAAAAGCCATGAACTATGGTTTTAATTATTGTTCTTCCTTTGAGGAAGCCCGCAATCCGGGTTGAATGAATCCCGTACAATAAGCGTCCGGTGGCAGACGCTACCAAAAGCTTCAGAGATATCCGATACCCGACCGTCGAGTTTCACCAAAAAGTTCCAAGTATGTACCACCCCAAATATGGGTTACATATCTGAGCTGATCACCACACGATCGGTTTCTATATTGCCGATCGCTTAGGACTTGTTATTAACCACCTATTCCAATTAATTCCTGATATTGTGATGAAACCCTTTATTTAATGAGAAGCAACATTGTACCTACCTAATCAGTGTCTCACCAGTACAGGTGTGACAATAACAAATCGTTTATAAACATATTTGTACTTACCTTTTACCCATTCTTATTTGTTATTTACTTCTGCATATTTATCTTATTCATTTTGTTACTATTTTTGTTATTATCATTTTGTTATTATTATGTATTTAAACATCCATGTGTGTAAATTCTTGGGCACCATGCCTGTTTTATGTACTTAAATAAAAAATAAAAAAAAATACCTTTGATATAATGGAACTGAATGCTATGCAGTCTCATAAATGTAGCAATAGTGAATATGTATTATTCTCGTTTATTGACCTCCTCGGCATAAATACAAGCAATCCAGAAAGCAAACTCCGAAAAAAAATTTACAAGACGAATCTTTTAATAATGATAAATGTTAACATGGAGAAAATGATTCCAGTTTTGAAACCGACTACTGCACGTCTTTTTTTCGATAAATTGGCGAAAGAGTATTTTAATGCAGACGTTTTTCGTTTCAAATTTCTTCAACGCTACTTGTTAAAGTGGAATAGGAGTTCTACAGGTTAAAGTACAGCGCATTATACTTACGATCGGGAACAAATGGTTCTGGAAATGACTATAAATTAAATAAGAAAGGTTAACTAGCTCTGTACCTGCGACCACAAAGACCTGGTATCTAAATAGTCATATAAAATTGAGATAAAAGTAGTTTATTAACTTGTGGACAAAGTGAATTGGTGTGCGAAAATATTCAGTCGGAATTACATAAATGCTAGCTATTTGTTCGCTTTTAGGAACAACTCATATGATCTCTCAGAAATCGTTGCATCTCTCTTACTGTTGTTGTGAGAAATATGATCTAAGCGGTGTTAAAAAGGGAGAACATCACGCTTTATATTCAAATATTTATATAGAGCTTTAAATAGAAAGTTACATCAGTAGAATTAAAATGTGCACCTTTATGAAACTAAAGGTTCCGACCGCAATTTGAAAAAAACGTTTATATGAAATGATAAAGAGTGAGGTGACATTAACGTTTATAATACAGTTGTCTGATTAGATAGGTTGTGTATTTTTCATATATTTTTTCGGTATCAGTCATTTTATTTACAAAAAACGTAGAAGCCAATTTTCTAGAAATAAAATTTGAAAGCGTAAATTATCACCTTTCTAAAACAGTGTTTAGTTTTAAGATACATTCAAAAATAATTAATTTATTTGGATTTTATTGCGAAGCAAAAATACTTCTGCCTGAGGCCTGATGAGTTAAGGAAAAGTAAATATGTCTTTCTAAAAATAAACTTAATTTAATTATAATTCGAAGAACTCAATAACTTTTTTTTAAATTAATTAAAATTGAATTTCTTAATATTGTTAAGCTCTTCAACTATTTTTGTTTTATTTTTTATTTTTCCTTCTTTGATCAATGGTTGGCAATCTCTGGCCATATGAATTTTAACCTGTGCTGGCTGCTGCCAATCAAATATGTTATCGATATTAACTTGACTTGTTATGACGATCCGATCAATAATTATATCTAACAAGACCAGGCCAAAGATTGTGTTGGGTGCTTAGGCTTAGCCGGTAATTCAGTGGCGTATCGAGTATCGGCGGATCGTCTATCGGCGTATCATCTTTCGGCGTAACGTAGCATACCACGAATCAATCAGGGATGTATTAATCACTTAGCGATTTAACAGTGGAGTTGGATTGTCCAAAAAGAGATAAATTCTAATTGAACGTTAATTTTTTGAAAATTATTTGGTTGGTAAAATAAATTGTAGATTTCAGGTTATTCAGATAACAAAAAAAACATAAATATATATATATTTTTAAAACAAAGAAAATTTTTCTCGAAAGATTTTTTCAATTTATATAGGTGTTTCAGGTTAATAATAATTGCTTAAAATAATATGTTTACCTTTGTGCTATGCATTGTCTCTTAAACTTTAATTTATCATTGAAAAATTTTAATATTGACTTTAATATTTTGTTGTTAAAATCCCTTTGATTCCAACTCGTTATTCAAAAAACTTACTACACAGAAATTCTTGAAATTTATTTAAAGTAACCAGTAGGTAGCATTATAAGTTAGTAGTATGTCTGTTAAACACACAGACGTTCTACAAATGGTTTCCAACGTTTCCACTCTTATCCACTTTGTGGAAATTCTTCGCGGGGATGATGAATTACAGCATTAAGTTGCTTTTCCGCTAATGTGACTTCTAATTATTACGAGTACTTAGGCTTGTCTTCCGCGCAGCCTTCCGACGTTCCGGCGTTTACCTTCAAAATAAATGTCACAATTTTTGGGACAAAATGAATACGGCTTTTGGCTTCAATGTTGTTTTCGTCTGGACCATTTCTCATTCTTTTACGATTAATCTTTATTAAGCGGGGATGTTTTCGGTTTGATTAATGGTTAAAATCCCTAACCTGACAGTTTTTCAATTTACATAAATTGCTAATTTAATACTAGTTTTTTGTCGAATTAAACACTGACTTTAAGTATTAAGTACTCGTATGTACAACATTTTACACCATTAAAATATAGAATAACAAGTTTTAAAAAAAGATATATTTAATTTGTAGACCTCCATTTTTTTAATTTAATTAAATTCAAGTTTATTAATGTTATTATTATGACACATGTTTCGTCGGTCAAGGCCATGTTCAAACTGTCAGTTTGGTTAGGTTATGATAATTTGAAAATGCCCTTAAACGCGCAAAACAGCTGTCATAATAACAACAAACTTAAATACTTACAGAACTCATTAATAACATTATTGAATTTGATTTAAATGAATGTTATAAAAAAAAATAGGAAAAAAAGAGTTTAGATAGCGCGATTGTGCAGAACCTGGTTATGAATAAAGTACGGATCTACAAACTTAACTTTGATCAATCAGTACCGCCTTGCTGAAAGACCATAATTCAGAATTGAAACGTGTTCTGATCTTAATAATTTGGGGTTGCCAAAGTTCCACCGCATGCTGAGAGGTGGGATTCTTGCGCATCTAGTATTTCGATCATTTATCCATTTCAAAATCATATTCAGCAGCGAAAATGATTTTTCAGTAGAGTAATAATTTCAATTTCTATGGACAGTGTGATAGCATGCTAAGGTTGATTTTGTATTTTATCCCACTTTCTATCAAGAAAAAGTCATCGTAGAAAGTAATGATGAAAATTACTGTGTAGTTTTCTTGATTGAAAAACGGGCAATCTCGGTGAACAAAAACATGCCTCTCGAAAATATCCTTTCAGATTTACCAATGGAAAAGCCTCTGTTTGAATGTTTTCCGTCGTTTTCCATTTCTTATTATTTTATTGTGTTTGTTTTTCATTGTGTTCGTGTCTACGACATAATAAGTTTTTAAAAGTAGGTCTATGTTATTTTTTGCTTTAATTTTCCGATTGGATTGTGTTTCCTGATTTAATAACATTGTTTTAATATTACAACGACATGCTAAATTCCCATAGTTATAAGTCGAAACAGTAAATAAATATGTAATATATGTTATCGTTGCCAGTTTATCAATTATAAATTTATAACTAATTATTACTTCTAGTCGCTTACCTACTAAAATTTTATTTTCTTAAAATTTATTTCAATGTATTTAATTACATCAATGTCCTTGATATTTTTCATGACGATTTTTAATTGTTAGGCAGTTTTGCAACTCTATTCATAGTTGTTGACATACTAGGTATAGGTGACATTATGTGTAGGTGTTTTGGTGAATCAGTAGGTAACATATTTAACTAGATTTTAAACTGCCAATTTTCACTTCCATGTGTTTCATGTTTGAGTCCTACTTATTAACTATTTAAGTACTCTACCTATCTTATAAGAATGTTTGAATGACTGTTTTTCCACATGCTTTTATGTAACTACAAATGAAATTGAATTCTTATTTAAAAGCTCACGTTAGTAAATAAATAAATTGCACCTGTAAACAACCAACTTTATTTTTGAAGGAAAGTCTTTGTTAGTGCTAAATTTCTAACTAGATGGCGTCGAGACACAAAATATCTTCATTTATTGGTGAAATATTTTTTGACTTGTCAAATATTATTAGTAAATATGTTTCACATCATTTGTATATACGAGTATAATGCAATGTACAAACTTAATTTCATTTGTCTATATTATGAGAGTATGGACCTACTCACTAACCTACCTATCATTAGACTAAGTCATCTTTCTTCGGTTGTGCTTTGAAAAAAACGAGTAGATATTCATAGAATTAAAATTGTTTTCTGAAGCTAAAAAATGTCTATAGGTGTACATGCATATATATATTTTAATATTAGTTCCACACAAAAGGCCTTAAGGAAAAATGTCTTCCCTCGGGGTATATGTCATCTTTTGTTAAAGGAAGTAGAGGAAGTTCTGGTACAGTAAAAGGTTGCACAGGAATCTAGGAATCAGTGTGTGGAGGAGTAAAGGACATATGAATATATCCCTTCCAGTGCAGCGCAAGGCGATGGGTTGATAGACCAGTTGTGGAGGTCAATGGGTCTCCCCAAATCAGCCATTCCCGATCTGGCAAACCTCGCAGCTGGTGGGCTGACGCATATTGAACACACCTCACCCGATAAACCTGGGCACCCCTGCTTAATCACCAAACGTAGCCAACAGGTGACCTATGACAGAGGTGTTTGTTATCCAATAAATGGTTCCCGGGGCAGCGGTACCCAAACCCGCCTCCCGAAAGCTAACCAACACAAATTAGTATTAGTTAAGTATATATACATTTTTTAATATAAATAGCTGACGTGTACCCGGCGTTACTGGGGGCTATCCTTTGGAGATAGACATGTACCTTTTTTATTATTTATTGTTATTAAGTTTAATTTGTAGAACTCCATTTTAACAGCCCACTTAAAGACGATACATTTATATTATTTGTAGATAGGTATTTTAATTTAAATTACTGATTTATTAATTGATTTCTGAGTAAAATGTTAGAAATTATTAATGGTTATTACCCCAGTAAAGTTTCCCCAATCAGTGTAATGTTTAAATTTGACTTAATGTCTTTATTTTATGGCTACCGACAGTTTGATAATGCCTTCAGAGGGCGAAACAGCTGTCACGCGTAATAATAATTACACAGCAGAACTTGTTTAAAAATAAACTGTTTTTATAAACCCAATAACAATATTATTGAATATATAAAAAAAAATTAAAATAGACATATACCATTTAGAATTTTCTGTAGGCCTTTTTAAGATATACAATTCCGTGTTATATTACTTTATTTTGATGTATCTCATAATGTTTATCCAGCTTTAGCAATGTAGTGCCCGAAAACATATATTGATTATAAAACATCGACCTTTCCCAACTTTTTATAAATATAATATGCATGTATTTTTAACATCTTCCAGAAAAAAATCTAAATTACAAAGAAAATCCTATCAAAATCCGTTGCGTAGCTTAGAAGAACTAAGCGCGCAAAAAGACGCAGATAGCGACTTTATTTTATACTATTTAGATATATTACAAAAACCATTTTTTACTATTTAAGAGATTTCTTTAGAAAATCTAGAGACATCTGCCTAAAACTGTTTTTAGATCTTGCAAGTGTGCCACCCCTGTTCGTGCATACATACTACGTTATACTGTATAGGTTCTGTGTATATTGGGCCCAGTCAGCGACCTATGAATCCGGAGCAGTTATCGGTTTCGGGGTTATTCGTAGTGCGCTATCTGGGTGGCGAAATGAACAGTAAGTACTGTCATTACGACACTAATGCATCGCCATCGCCGGTTAGGCAACATTATTGGAAGCGCAGCGCACAAAGCCACGGCTAGTCTTGGCGGGTCTTTTGGCCCAACAAACAAGGACGTAAGATTCGCTCTGTGGCCAGCGTGCAGGCTAAATATATTAATGGATTTACTGCATTCTGTAATTGGGATTAGCTGCTGCGGTGTTTGGATAAGATAAGCATGAGCTTAAGTGGAATATAGTGATTAAAAAGTAATGTGTAAGAGAATTAATTGAAAACGGGATTGCAGGCCTTACGAATAAATTAATAGGTTTCCTGATAAACTTTTAGTAAATTACTAATATATTATCAAAATGTCGGACCACGTGCTTACGAAAATTCTTTTTATTTTTATGATATTTTATCAAGGCAAATCGTTAAAACATTCTTAAAATGATGTTTTATTAAAAAAAGTGGGTGTGTCAAGCCTACGCAAGACAGAAGTGAAACTTCTAGTTTCAGCTGATGCTTGGCGTGGCGCAGTTCGCTGGTGTCTGAGAGAGAGGAAAGAAGAGAAGAGAGAGAACGTTCGTGAGCGGCTCCCCCACCTCAACAAGGTTTCACTTCAAAAATGCCACAGCCGAGAATCGAACCTCGCTTAACTGATTGAAAGCCAACCACGCTGAGCACCAACTGTAAGCAAAGCCGCATAAATTGATTATATTATGTAGGTTCTGAAAATATGAGAGCTTGTTATGTTTTATAATGTTACCTACATCACACCCAAAATATAATATATTTTTAAAAATAATGTACAATGTACAGAAATAGAATCCCACACAAGATCGCGTAGTGCGCTCTAGCGAACGGATATTTTATCAGAGGGAGATAGTTTTAATTTTTTTTTCTGTAAATTATTACATATTATCAAAATAAATAAATTAATTAAATAAATGTAATACAATTATCATAATATACGGATTAGATAATAATTTTAATCCAACACAATAACGCAAAGCGCGCTCTAGCGGAGTAATGTTTTATCACAGTGAGATAAGTGTTTTTATTATTTTGCAATATTATTTTCTTTTAAAAAATGTTCTGACCTACTAAAAAATAAGATATTGAATGAAAAAGGCGTTAAAAACAAAAAAATAATGTGCGATGGCCGAGAATCGAACTCGGATCAACTGCTTGGAAGGCAACTATGCTGACCATTACACCACCAACGCCAGTTGTCGGGATGAGCTAAGAAGCATTTATATGTTACTTCAAAACTTTGACTAGATCAAATGAACTTTAATCGGTGGTGGGGGTACCCGCATTTTCGTTTCGGTCATGAGTCGGTTTTACTCCGGTCCTCGAAATTGCATGACGCGCGTAAAGAAGTTTCACTTCAAAAGGCCAGTGAAGTTATCGGTAATTTTATCAGTAAAGTACCGTAAGGGCGAAAATCGATTTCTGTCGAAATGGTCTGTCGAGAAATGTTACGAGTAAGAGGAACAAATAATTTATAGATATTATCATTGAAAATACTAATTTAGGTTGTGTGTCTGCCTGTAACAATTGTTCAATAAACTCTATAAGTCGAAGTTTCATTGAATTTAAGTGTCATTTTCAAACTTTAAACTGATTGTGTGAAAATTCATACAAGCGACAAAGAAGACACCTACTTCTTAATATCTTAATAGAAATTAAAATTCTTTAATTATTTTAATATGATTTTTTGACAGTGGAATTATTATATCCTTGATTTGTAATCTGTGATCGGGTCTACTCTATTGCTAAGAATAAATTCAATGTGAAATATTAGTAATAATAATTTGAAAGAACAATAATGATGTAAGGATAATCACAATATTTAGTAGGTAATTAAAATAATAATCAAGATATAATTATTAATAATTTATGTAATAGTTGTATGTAATTGTTACATTTGATACATTATGGGCAGCAAAATAAAGAATGCATCAAGAAAAACGACTGTTTAAAATGATTCCCAAACTATTTTTAATGATTGAAATGAAATTTTATGAAGGTCTCTGTAGCAGAGCGGTAAAATTTTTGGCGTGGGCCTAAATGTCGGGGTTCAAAAATTATTTGGCAAATAAGAAAATGTAAAAAAAATTGTTTGTTTGGATTGATATAATAATATTATTAGCGCCTTTGGTATATAAAAACGGAATTCAAATTCGAAATATTGGTGGAATGGTCTTTGTTCGGTAACTAGATCTGAATAGACTGATACTTCCCAAACTTCCCTTTTCTCTTTCTTCAACCCTGTCTTAAGCCTGTGAACAACCCCCAAATAAGGAATGCTTCATTTTTTCATTTCTAATGTACTTCCATAAGGGCTTTTACAAACATGTGATATATTATACGAGTATAATAATTTTGTCGAAAATTTTTGAAGAAGTAAAATTTGTTGAAGAAATTATAAAATAGAACATATAACAAAGAATAACATATTTTACAATTAATATTTAAGTAAGTTATTTTAGCCTTCTTGTAACTAACTTCCATGCAGTTGAACACATCTACAATTTCTGGGAAAGTATTGCCAGCTGCATGCACTCTAGGTACAAGCGAATATATATATATATATTTTTATTTTTATTTTAAAAGAAAGATAAACATTCCCGGATTACGAATAACCTGAAAATATTTGAAAAACTCCTACTACCACCACAGTAAGCTGAAAATGTTGCTTGTGTTTTGATGGAGGACTTAGCCAGCCGAGGAATTGAACACACTACGCCTGGGTGGGACCCAAACGCGATGTCAACTCGGCCACTATATATGACTTAGTTCTGATGTTGTTGTTACAATTAAACATATTTTTTGATCGATTAGTTCTAGTTGGTATATAGAAAGTAATTAGGCTAAGTAAATCAGGGCTATCTATGACACCATTAACAAAATTAAGAGTAAAAGTCTGGTCGGAACCAAGTCTTCTATCTGAGAGGATTAATAATTGTATTTCGTTCATCAAGTGGTTGTAATTTATGGTTTCTATCGGTAGACCGAGTTTACAGATATCTTCGAAATTTATACTGAATATTTTCAATGGAATAAGAGTGGAGTTTAAAATGAGGTGGCCAATTGAGTATTCGACCTGTCTTCGAATTGAAGAAGAATACAAGCTTTTTAACATTGAAATATTTTTGCTACTCTTTGCCATTACGAAGATAGAAGTAAACCATTTTTAATCATTTATTTGTTACTATATTGATGTTTGAAAGTAAATTTAATTTGGAATCAAAAATAACTACACGATTTTATTGACAAAGGCAATTTTATTTTAATGGTTAAAAAGATGATTTATCCTGAAAAAAACTATTACGTGGCCTTTACTGATATTTAGATAAAGTTTGTTAGATATGGGTACACACTGATTTTGTAACTTATTTAAATTTATTTGGATACGAGTACATTATTGAATAGTGAATTAGTTATTTACTTTTCATCTTCTCCTTAAAACAATTATTCACCAATATATCACGGAAAACATACATGAAAAGTCACGGGGGCAGTGTTACTATTTTGAGACATGCGTCAAAAGGTTTGCTGAAATGTCTGTAAGTAATGTTGAAAATGTTGATGGTTGCTTGTTGATTGGCTCGTCTTTGCTTTCTGAGTATGAAAAGTGCACCGGATCTTCCACGAGTATACTTGTTAGTAAGGGCCATTAAAGGGGGTTTTTAACCCCTACCCCCCCCCCGCCCCTTCCCATTATACACGCCCTTGCTTATAAGGCTCTTATATTTTAACTTCTTTCGACATGGGTGGAGTAAGTATACTTCCAGAGAATAACTTTAAAAAAATGTTTTATCTAAAAATACTTTTCGGCAGGCTTCTACAGTGTTGAAAACAAGTTCATATGTTTATGTTATCCCAGTTCTATCTCTAGTTTTCTTTGTCACTATCCCAGTTCCGTCTCTATTAAGATATAATAGTGTAGAATATAATTAAAAAATCCACGATAAACTCTTTTATTTGAGTTATTTCAGCATTGACATATCAAAGGCAATTTAAAAATATTATCTAGCTAGATCTAGCATAGCGTTATGAAATTGCCAGCTCTCTGAACATTATTTCTAATAATTTTGAAACCTTTAATTCATGATAGGATTTCAAACTTATTATCATTTTCAATGTATTAAACAGCTTTATAACTTTCTACCACACAGCCGATGTTGGTTGGGATTATCTGTCACATCAAATATCCGAATAAGCCCTTCATTCGTGCATATTACAAGCCAATTACTGATATAGAAAAAATTTAAAAAATGTGGTTTTCATAACGTTATTAAAGTTGTATTAATTATTAGAGGTACTAACAGATGGCACAGATTGCTACATATTATGAGATTTGTACCGAAAAGCACGACCTATTTCAACACTAACAGAAACGAGTCTTCCCATGAATGCGCATTACACATGTACCTACGTCTGTTAGTAGAATACAGTCAATATTTGAATATAACATGTGTGTCATGTTGCATACTGAGTTCCTGTTTTTGATGGTACGTAGGTATATTAATTATGTCAGGAATGCGCTTTATTGGCTCTGTACGCAAAATTGCATATTTATATTAGGCTCTTTCAAATACATATTGTATTCCATAGATTTAGTACAAATAACAAATTGTAACAGTCAGAAGATATCCATAAAAAGGTGAAACCGGTCCACTCATTAATAAAAAAATATCAATAATAAGTGGAAGTATGTTACTAGAAGCCAAAATAAAGAAAGTTCCAAGGCGAAATAAAAAAAATTTCGTTCGTACTCGAAAGAGCAGGAAGAAATGAAAAAAATACTTTGAGATCACTCTGTTTTTGATAAATAAAATCTCAGCGGCATCCCTCAAGGCAACAATATATTACTATTTGTGGGCCAAGCTACCGCAGTGGCACATCTCAGGGGCACGTATACTGGGGCTAACAGATGTGCGCTGGTCTCATTTCTGTAGCAAAGTCAATCTGGCAGATGAAATTTCACAAGATATGGGTCAATATTCTGCTCAAAAAATAAAGCACCTAAATGTACGAAAGCAGTAATCGTAATCGCAATTCATATAATAATTTGTGAATGGTGTATGTAGTAGGAAATATATACGTTTTGCTGTGTGATATTATAAAATATACGATAGATGCCAAGTTTATTGATTTTTACATATTTTCCGACGACCGTGTTTCGCTATGACATAAGCTTCATCAAAGCTTGATTATATTTTAAAACATTTACGTGCATATGTAGGTCAACATAATTATACAGCAGAGTGGGAAAGAAGAAAATTAGGAGATTATGTCTTCAATAAAGGTGGTAAATTTATTGGGAATGCATTATTTAATATGACTAGGAAAAACGACATAAGTAGTCATACCTATTTCTTTTATTTTTTATGGTTTTCTTACCTTACAGCACGTATCAAAACATTATTTTTTAGCTTTCCGATGTTTGGGTTACATGTTTTTTATTATTTAAACATCTATTTGAATTTTACTTTTGTTTTCGGTAATGAACCAATGCAAATTTAGGAAGCGGAAATTAACCCACTTCTTGACATCCAATCGTGCTGAAGTTCGGCATATAGACAAGTATTGTCCAGTTTATTAATGTAATTAAATTGTAATATATGTCCATTAGCAGCATTACGTTCGTTGATCAATATCATTGTACATTGTACATATAATTGTTTTATTAGTGATCGACGAACCGGTGGATGCAATCTGTTAGCCATAAGCTGATAGTATAATAGTTTGTCTAGTCTATAGTTAGTAATATCATTGTAGAAATAAATTATACATTTCTACAGCGCCCTTGAGGTGATTTTTCAGAAAAAACGTCGCTATACAAAATATCAAAATATTATTATGAATACATTCTTACAACTTTTTGTGGTAAATCACGTACATACACGAGAACATATATACACATTTCTCTGAAATCGGATGACACTACAGCAATTAATATTATTATTGATGCATTCTCATAGTTTTTGGTGGCAATCACGTCCATACAATGGAACATATATGCAGTTCTCTGAAATCGGATTGCATTACAGCAATTAATATTATTATTAATTCATTCTTACAGCTTTTGGTGGCAATCACGTACATACACGTGAACATATACGCAGTTGTCTGAAATTGGAGAAAATTACAGCAGTTAATATAAAAGATGTATATCGGCCGGCACTCGGCAGGGTTGGCATAGTCATCGATTGCAATTCCTGGTAAGGAAGAGTTTTTATTTTAGAAAGAAATGTGTAAAAAAATTTCATGATACACTTTGATATTTATTTTTATTATTGGCATAAAATTATGAAATGTGTTGCACTGCGCTGCCCTTACATATTGACAACAAATCATTATTATTACATGATAGAACAAAGTGTATTTATCACTCTTTTTTTTGTAAAAATTGTAAGCTATTTTTCTATTTTTTATAACTTCATCAATAAATTGCATCCCGCTTTACGAAAAAAGTTATTGTTTTAAAATATTCACAAATCTGAGCACAGAATATTTTGGTTCATCTTTCAATAGATGGTAATATCAAAAAGAGATTTATTGCAAATCTAAGATTTGACTAACTCAGATAAACAAACAAAAGTATGAGTTCACCCTGGACCCAAACCATCCGAGTTAATTCTATTAGCCGATTGAATTTCTCAGGTCAATATTTCCACCGAGCGCTTCCTGAATGAAAATTCCAATAATAATGAAACCGCCATCTGACGTCTGAATTTATAATTTATGTCGCTCTACCTGAAGAAAAACAATTTTGATAAAGATTTCAGTTCAGAATTTATACCTGAAGGGCTGGCGCGTGATTAATGCTTCCCTTTCATATTTCACTAGCTTGTGACAATATCTTTCGTCTTTGTCATTTTTAGAAAATTACTTAACACCTCCGGCAATATTAAAGCTTTTTAAGATCAGACTAGTTTGAAATATTTACCTTTTCAAAGGCGTCAAAAGTATTTTGACGGATTGCTTTCATAAATCTTAAAAGTTATTTTTGTAAGGTGAGTTTGTCACCTTGATAAATACAATAAAAAGGAACGAAAATTCTATGAAAGGGTTCATGGTTTAATAAAAGTTTGGAGTAAATGGGCAAACATCTGACTTTACATCGGCCCCATTTCAGAGTATGTAAAAATATATTATGTAGAGAAGTAACTTAGGACCCTAAGTACTATTTGTATTTTTTTAATTTTTTTTTTAATATATTCAATAATATTGTTATTGGGTTTATAAAAACAGTTTATTTTTAAACAAGTTCTGCTGTGTAATTATTATTACGCCTGACAGCTGTTTCGCCCTCTGAAGGCATTATTAAAAAAAATACAATTAAATTTGTGAACTCGCAACAAATATACTTCTCATAACAAATATACTTCTCATCTAGCGCCGCAGTGGGAGGGATATATTCATATGTCTGCACTCCTGGATACACTGGTCAATGGATACTGGTCTGAACCATGTAATTAAAAGGTTATTTCACATCATTAGAAGTACGGTAATAGTACAACTGCTTGGAGGTTACTATGTCCATGGCGTCCCCGTGGGTAAATATTAGATGGTGAAAGAATTGAGGATAACTGTGCATGGTTAGTCCACAGTGCATCGTGGGTTCGAAAGTCATCAAGTTTACAGCAAAACTATCAAAATACCGAGCGACTCTACCGGCTCGATTTGTAAGCTATATTTCGACCAAAATATCATATAGTAAAAATATCTAAAAGTCACAGCACGAGAGCATTTTATCACTTTTCCTCGTATTAAAAAAATCACAAAAGGAAAAAAAAATTAGTTTAATGCGGGGATCGAACCTCGGTTCTTCACGACGAGAGTCGGGCGCTCTGCCTCTAGACAGCGAAGCTGAGTTTGGAGAGTGACCTAAACTAGGTATATAATATTAGTTAGGCTCCTATAGCGAAATGATCACGGTTTTTTGTGACGGTCATGAGTCGGTTTTACTCCGGTCCTCGAAAATGCATAACGCGCGTAAATAAGTTTCACTTCAAAAACTAGAACAATACAACATATAAGACAAATCACTAAAACTACATTACCACGCTTCTATAATTTGTAGGATTCAACAAAGTGCTGGTATAGATTACTCTTGATTCTATAAATGAAGTCAGTAAATATATCAATAGTACCCCTGCAGGTTGCCCAGATCATGAATCCTATTGGTTAGTGAGCGTGTCTGATAGTTGGTTGTGTAATTGTTGCAGACGAATTTTATACTTGGTCTTCTATTTCTAGTCGGACTATGGAATCTAATAGTGGCAACGATGGCAGGACTATCGATTAAGTTGTTAATGACTCTGTGTAGCACAACCAGAACGAATTGCATAGCAATTGTTTCTGTTACATTAGCGTTTAAGCCATATAATATACTACAGGTGAGTTACACCAATAGCCATCGCCGCACAAGGCAGGCAGCAGAGCTTGATACTCCAATCTTTCAGGGTGTGGATTATAGTCAGTCTCCCAATGAAACATGTGTCTGTGATACAATATGTTTATTGTACAGGTAATACAGGTTATCAAACAGATCTACAAAAGGTACATAGCTTTTTAAGGCCTAACTTGTTACTAGGAAATCTATTGACTCTAAGGGCTCTGATTGACAAAGGTATATTATTAGCTCACGTGTAATTAACGGCGGATGCGGTGAGACGGTCGGCAGGTGCCATGGCAGGGTGCAGGACGGATGCAGAAGGGCGGCCACGAGGGCACATCACGCTGGACGACAAAGGGGGCGCCAGGGCGGCGGCTGGAGACGCAGGGACGATGGAGCAGGGCGGGGCACTGGTTGGAGGGCCAAGGGGCTCCACACAAACAGGCTGGAGTGGCAGACGCCCAGGACTGAGGCAGGGGTCTACGAGTTCACTGGTCTCAGCCTGGCGTGGAC
Organism: Hesperophylax consimilis; assembly: GCF_061612785.1. Classification (NCBI taxonomy): domain Eukaryota; kingdom Metazoa; phylum Arthropoda; class Insecta; order Trichoptera; family Limnephilidae; genus Hesperophylax; species Hesperophylax consimilis. The sequence goes on along the minus strand of NC_142841.1, from coordinate 10,834,312 downwards.
GGTAGGAAGGGCGGCCGGCATCAACAGGGGTAGGCGGCTGGCTGCAAGGGCGGATACGGCGAGGAAGAGCTGGAGCACGGGTCGGTTCGCCAAGGGGTTCTTCACGACCCGGCTGTGGTGAGCAGAGGTGTCTGGGCCGTAGACAGCATGTGGCCCGGACGGAGGAGACATGACCCAACTGTATAACGTAATGGGGCTGGTGGACCTCAGGCAGATGGAGACATGACCCAACTGTATAATGTAATGGCCCTGGTGGTTCTAGGGATCCCTTTGAAGTGGAGAACTTGTACTGGAGAGGCGGCACGCAAGGTGAAATAACTCCGCCGGTCCATAATTACGGCGACACTGATTTGGCTGCAAATGTTAACTCCGACTCTTACAGCATGTTGCATTCTACGCGTCTCCCAGGGAACTGGCGCGTGGGCAGCTAGCCGCAAGTACTTGACCTGCTTCGGGCGCAAGTGGAAGGGATAATCTACGATATCGGATTGGTTGATAGCTCGCGTGACCCGTGTCATGCAGAGACGTCGCGGATGTACGTGTATGTATTAGTGTCTTGACATGTACTCAGTGCGTGATCGATTTCCGTCAACGCGTGAGAATATACATAACTGTGCAGTTAGCTTGATTTTATGGGCGATCCATAACATTTCATTGAAAAATATAATTACTCAACCGTCGAGTGTTTTACCGCTAAATTTGGTATAGTAAAGTTAAGTATTGAGTTGATTCATAATAAGAGGTATTTTAGAGGCGTGATTTTTTTTTTTTAAATCTTAAATTTTCTAATTTAAAAAAAAAAACTAACTGTGACGTCTGGGTTAAAAGTGGAGTATATTACGACCCTGCTACGAATTGTCAAAGGTTGCGGTTGAAGTTTGTCAAAGTCAAGACATGTGTCAAATAAAAATAAATTTAATTAATTTTCTACTTCAAAAGCAATTAAAATTTTCAAAAAATATACTTTTTAACACATTTTATACTTTATTAGTTTGTACCACAAATTAAACCTATTATTGGCTTCCTCATTGTGACTGTACCTCTAATAAGACAACATAATGAAAATAGAAAATTTAAAAAAAAATTAAAAAATTGGAAGAAAAACATTTATTTTCTGGAGCTTATTCTGGTGTAATTGAAGGTTAAGTCAAGATTTCATTTTATTTAATTGCACTTTTTTGTTTTTTTAACATACTTATAAGTATTCTTATATCATTTAGTGTTGTAAAAACTACGAATATTGTATTACAATTACATACCAATGTAAAAGTAGATACCTTCTTGTATTTGAAATACAATATATTTTTTTACATAACAGCTAAATTGTACTACATTATTATTACCACTATTAGGTAGGCATTACTTTACTTTACGTGATTCTTAACACACCTATTCCATACAATTATAATATTTAATAACGCGTTTATATTAAGCTATACTATTATAAGCTTTAAAGTCAATTTAAAAAAAACATATTATGAGAAATTCCATTTGACCTTTTCCTTGTATCTTTCCATAATTTCTAGAACTGGCATGGGCTTAGCAATCGACGAAAACATAAACCAAAAGGCTGGCAAAGTATTAATATGTTCTTTGAGCTATTCACTTGTAATCCTTTGGTTAAAGTGGGATTAAATTATCCCTAACTGACTACGTGGAAGCAGCAGCCCTACGGTATTTATACGTAAATTTAGGTTGTCTTTTTGAATATAACCCTGACTGTTGTCAAGCAGTGATTACCCCATTTAAATTTGATCCATCTATTTTAGATTTTCAGTGAAGAGAAATTAATTCTACATTTATGTTTATTTCATGCCGAAAGAAGATATGAAAATATTTGAGGCGCGAATCAAAAATAATTTGCTATTATTTTAAATAAAAATTTGTCATAGTTATAACATTTTTTTATTTTGACATCAGCTCCTTTAATAATAATTTCCTTCAAGGCCTATGTCATCTTTGGGGATGCTCATTTGCGAGTAGTTTTGTTTAAAATAAGCCAGAGGAAGTACTGGAAAGGAAACAGATATGAAAGGTCGAATGGGAATCTGTGGGTCAGTGTGTACAGGAGTAATAAACCTATGAATCAATTTATCCCTCTGATAAATGACGACAAGGAAATCAATATCAAACCCATCAATATGTAATGAATTTCTGAACCATTCTGCTCTCTATATATATTGTATGAATATAAGATGCATCAAAAAAAATTCGATGACTCTATAGCTGTTCTCGACCCAATACAACATAGATTTGGTTTTATCGTTTTTAGTGAGGCTTGGTTGAACGATTCAATCTATATCCCAGGTATTACTGGATATTCATCACACAGCACCAACAAAAATTATTTACAAAATGATGGAGTTGTCGTTTACACTCGGAATGATGTCATAGTTTCCGTTGAAGAAATAACTATTTCACATGACAATTGTATTAAATTACAACTACCTTAAAATGTATGTGTTTTAGCAGTTTATAGATCTCCTTCTCAAGCACACATCGATACCTTTCTTGACCACCTAAATAATGTACTACGTTCGGCATCCACACATAACCATGAAGTGATTTTATGTGGTGATATAAATATAAATCTTTTGGATATGAACAACATAAAAAAGAACAATATCTTTCACTTTTGATTTACCACGGCTTAAAACCATTTATTATTTCACCGACTAGAGTAACATCAAGTACTGAGAGTTGTATTGACCACATTATGGTTAAGTCAAAAGACGATCCTCAGAGATTCAGGACCAGTATTACAGACCATTTTGCTACACTATTGAAATATTCTAAATCCACAGTAACAAAATCAAAAAAATAGATGTAAAGCTTAGACTAACTTTGGATAATGACCTATTACATTCGACACTGAAAAAGTAAACATGGAATACAGTCTTGTCTACCAGTGATGTCAATACTGCAGCTGATAATTTCATAAGGCGTCTAAAATTACTATTATAATTTTTTTAGTGACATAGGTCAAAATTTTGCCAATCTTTTGTATAGTGCAAATAACACCAGTGAAGAATGTATAATAAAAAATTATAATCCAACACAATCTATGCAAAATGCTTGTTTTGAATTCAAACCAACGAATTGTAATGAAGTTTTAAAGGTGATTAATAAGCTGAAATCAGGTTTTTCGAGTGGAAATGACAGTATAAGTGCAATGGTCTTCATATAAAAAATTTCTTAACCCACTTTTTGGAACCAACAATTTTGGCTTCGGTGTAGTTTTTAACGTCGTATTCATTTGTGTCAAGTTTTTTTTTTATTCGGGATTCAAACTTTGAACCTAAATATCTCAGTTTCAGCAAACGTCAGATGGAATCTTGCTGATAGGACTTTTGAGTAATTAAATTCCACCCATTTCTACCCACACATATACGCTTATCAATCATTTTTCAGTTTGGGGATGCCGCTCTTTCCCAAAACTGAAAGAATCCTGAAAATCTTCATACAATTTTTTTTTAAATTAAAAATCAAGTAATTTTACTCTGGTTCACTGAATAGTCACGGACAAACACTGGTTCCTACCTGCCGGCCCTGCGAAAATTTTAAAAAAAGAATTGTCATTCATATGGTGACATTTCTTTGGAAAAATTGAATAATTCTTTATTTGAAATTTTGAAAAAATGTTACGTAAAATACTGGTTTAAGGATACATAAGTAGGTAGGTATTAAAAAAATACTTACAAGTCTTGTGATTTCAGAGGATCTTATGGTTTTTATTTATTAAGTAAGAGAAAATCAGAAACATACTTTTTTCGACGCGAGGTCTACTGTTCAGATAGTTAATTATGAAATATCTAATTAAAAATGTTTTTAAAATAATTATTCACGTCTTTTGTACACTTTTTAAATTCGTGTCAATTCACTGCAGAAGTTGTTAACTTTATAAGGCTTAAAAATTAAAAAGCAGCTGTATGTTTTTTCCGCTGCATTCATAAAATAGTACATATTTCTTTCAAATTACTTTTAAAGTGCACGGCTTTGAATGACACGACCCGTTCGTTGATTGCTTTGAAGCAAACTCCACAGAGTCTGATTCAATAAAACCAGCAGTAAAAAATCCGTGCTGCTGTGTTATTCGTCATTCCGTCAACCACGTTAAGCCGTTTCCACCGACTAGTGAACAGTTTGCGTCCTTTGCCCGCTGGCTTTTGACAGGTAGGCCGTGTAAATAAGCCAACAAAACACCTACAATCTGCATGCACTAATTAACGCTTCTACAATCCTGCGAATATTCTTGTAAATTAATTCTTAATTAACGACTCGTTTCAAAAGTTTTTTTTTTCACTATTTAGCTTAATTGGTTTCCATACAAAACTAAGCACCTTCTTGACATTTTCATATCCGCTGGATTTACCTGTAAGAAGTAAGGAAGTACCTAAATAGGTTCTAATAGTTTAATCGAAAGTTGGCGAAATTTATTGATAGTAAAAGGTTTAGTATTTGCTGTTTTTCTTTGAAAGCAATAAATGTCCCATATAAGACAAAAGTTTATCAGAAATAAATTATTTTCATAAAATGTCAAGAACATTAAAAGTGTTACACCCATTTGAGTGGGAACTAGGAGGTTTTCAATGTTATTATTTATAGACCAGTCTCAAAATATACTCATTTTTTGTCGTTCATCACAATTCCCATTAGTCGTTCTATTTTAACATTGCAATATTTTCTTGTTTATTTATATGTAGATATGCACAAAAAATTTCTACCAACTCTCTGCATTTATTGGACCTGTTTTTTTAAAGTAATTATCAAAACACATAAATAATATTAATGTATTTAAAAACTACCTTCTTTTTATGACGTTTATAATGATAAAAATAATAGAATTTTTTATTTTATGTATTTATTTATTACTCGTGCATTTGTTTACAGACATAATCACACGGTACAAAGCATAAAATAATGGTATGTACCTGGCTACAAAAAAGCTTCACCAGAATCAATAAGTCAATAATATTATGAATTCGGAAAAGATTTTGACGAAACGCCCTGATGATAAGTTATAAATACTAAAATATAAACAAAAAATAGAGAAAGAAATAAAAAAAATATAAAACAAATAAACCATAAGAATAGTGAAAAAAGTAATAAAACTTTTAAACCAAGATATAGAATCAGACGGTTTAATTTTACATAATACATATTTTCTAGGTATAGTTGAAAATGTCTACATTACGTAGGGTGTTGAATATTTTACGTATAGTTTTTTTTTACATAAACCCCATACAGGACTTACAGGAGGCCTTCAAGAAAATATTTTCCCTCAGGATCTAAGTCATCTGTGTGGCAACTAGTCATGGATAATAGTAAATACTAAATAGACGGGTAATCTGCATCGGCATCATTATTTTTTATACTATTTTTATATTTTGTACTCCCTATTCTATCATCGTCCATTCCCATAACCCTGACATTTGGTGGAAATCATATACGGAATTATTGGCAATGCATGATTGCATTGTAAAATTTATTTTGCGAAGTTTCTTCAGGAACGTCCAAATATCTATTCAAACTTTTAATAAAGCTTTGTTATTTGAGAAAATTCTTTTTTTAATATCAAGGTTACTGAATCTCATCAATTTTCCCCATAAATGTACAACATAAACATATTGTTATGTGCATATTATTTACTGAACAAAATAAAGTTATATGTTTTCACCATTCGTGTCAGGCTTTGTGCTTAACTTTATAGATCCAAAATTATCAGCAATACACAGCCGAATCACAAGCATTTAAGAAGAGTTTTTTTTTTGTCTTGCGGAAGTGAAAAATAAACTTTTTATATAATTAAATAATTCCCTTTGGATAACTTAAGTTTTTACTTGTAACATAAACTATTTGTATTTAAACACATTTGTACAGCTTGATGGCGTATACATGGAGGGGGCTTAGGGGGTCAAACCCACCCCCTTTTGCCTCAGCATTTCGTAGGAAAAAATATAATAGTGCTCATGGATTACATTCCTGTAGAATACAACCATATAAATAAAATAAAAATTACAGATATTTTCAACCTCCCCCCCCCCTCCTTTCTATATTACCCCCTCCCCCCAGGGATTGAACCACCCATTAAGGTCAACTCCCCCCATGTGAATGCTAAAGCTACGCCCTTGATGCAGCGAGGTACTTCGATATTTAAAGTTGGATGAATTCCTTCGGTGATTCTCACTAATGATTTACTATCATAGAACCGCGTCCTAGTTGTATTCGAATATAAACATTATTTAACTGTTTATTGTAGTGGTAAATGGTTTACGAGCACTGTTTCCGAAGATATATCATGATGCAAGAACGCATGCGGCTTCGATCTCCTGCCAAGAGTGGTGCTCCGGCAAGAAAAAAGCGGAACGAATTCCTACACAAATCTCTAACAAACCGGAAAACATGGCCGCCCGTAGTTTGAATCTGGCACTGGATGAAGGTTCCGACACTTTATAAAAACGTAGAGTAGGTGTCTACCCGCAGCAGACGGGAGGCTTTTAAGGCATTTGATATTATAATATTTGTTACAATATGTATATGTGCGTACTCGCGAGACAATGCTCGAGTTAAAACTGTGGAATTATTGGCAAATGTGGTGTATGGAATGTATTGATTCTGGTGAAAGACTGAGTAAGAAGGGGATAAAAAGACAAATCAACGTAATGTAACAGTAGATAAAACGAGTAGTTCTATGAACAGTAGACCTCGCGTCCAAAAAAAAATTGTTTTTAATTTTCTCGTTATCTAAAAAAAATTTTTAAAACCAAAATTTTCTCTAAAATCTTAAGATTTGTAAGTAAGTTAAGTTTTTAGATTCTCACGGCCAAAAGCATTTTTGTTGTTTTTTTTGGGGTGTTATGCCGTGTTGCGCTCACTCCTTCTTTAGCCGACGTTTCGGACAGCGTTGCAGTGTCCATCATCAGGGCAGATCCGGTAGATCCGAAGATGTGTAAATTTTGGTTGTCGAGTTTGTGCTTATTTGTTTTTGACTTGGACGGGCCCAGGCCACAAACAAATAAGCACAAACTCGACAACCAAAATTTACACATCTTCGGATCTACCGGATCTACCGGATCTGCCCTGATGATGGACACTGCAACGCTGTCCGAAACGTCGGCTAAAGAAGGAGTTAGCGCAACACGGCATAACACCCCAAAAACAAACAACAAAAATTTGTAAGTAAGTTTTCAAATACCTAATTTAGTTATAAACTATCCATGATGTAACTTTTTTGTAACTTTGAATGGCGTCTCTTCACCAGGAAACACTATATTTCTTGCTGCAATACCGTAAAATTAGTAAGAACGTGATTATAAAAATTATTAAAACAGTAAATAATAAAAGCATTGTATTATGAACAATCTGAAAAATAAACAGAATAATATTTTTCTATACTGTAAAATCTACATTTTTTCGGACTCACTGCCCAAATTTAAAAGTGGCATAGTGTTAATAAGAAAAATGTTTAATAATACACATACCTATACACTACACATATCACATGGTAAGTACTTAATATACATACTTCATACAAGAGATTACAAGAAAACCTATAATAGGTACCCAACATGAAATATTTAATATCTTTGAATTGTTTTATCACTGTTACCAATATATTGTTTGTTTCTATAATATCAATATAAATGTACCTATACATAGTTTGTATAGCTTTCGAGGGCTTAAGAATTAATACTCCTAATACTGTAATCTAACATGCTTTAAGTTTTCATGCATTTCTTCTTATTCGCAATTGGGTATATCAAAAAATAGAAATTAATTTAGATAAGTAGATATATACACACCTTAATATTTTATTTATAAATTCTCGCTTTTGTAAGGAAACAAATTATGAAACCATCAACTTATTTTCCAGAATGGATGCAGCTTCACACAGAAGTCAGTAACATGCATTCAAAGGCGTCAGATTGCCTTCTGTGGACGCCTACAACGGGCAGACCAACATGAGATTTCCGGATTAATAACGGAAAGGAAAATCTCTTGAAAAGACTACCAGATACCGGAAATGAGAGATTATCTGACATACCAGAGAAGTAATAGAGATAAATAATACTAACTCTGATATCTCGTCACTCAAACGAAAAATTTAGTTCATGTCTCATGATGATAACTAAAGAAAATGCAATCCAATAATATAGTTAACCCGTTTAAAATGATTTATAGAAGATCCTAAACACTCACAATGAAGAAAGTGAATTTGTAATACCTATACAAGGATATATGCCTTCTAATTTTCAGATTTGGTTCAACACCGCGTACTTTTTTATTTGGTGAAAAAGAAGTGGAAAAATAGGATGCAACGAAACTGGCACAAATGTCACAGGTGTGAAAAATGCTGACGCCGAATTTTTTTTGCATTTTACTGTGAAAGTGCGAAGTTAGCGATGATTTCCTATTTGTGTCGTATCAACGGTCTTACTAAAAACCGTGGTGAAATTTCTATTCAATTGATAAAAGACGCTGTATGTGAAAACCATACTAATTGAAACGTCAAATAGAAACTGACATAAAATAGTTCATGGAAAGATACAGAAATATATATGAATTGCTAATACAGTCAAAGGGGGTTGTTTATCTGTTGTATAAATTTCAAATAATAAAAATTACACATAGAATTTCTGAGTTTTTTAAAGCGATATTTAATATTTTAATGTTTAAAATTTGTGTATATTATAATTTCAATCATGGAAAATTCGGAAAAAAAAACTTAACACGTAAATTTTTAATGAAAACATCGAAAAATATATTTTTATTTACAGTCCTTTTACTTAAATATTTTGCAAGATAACTGTCATTTCACTTTTTATATCGTTGATTAAATAAAAATGATTATAACAATTCCCAGAGAATAACTAAAAAATCAGACATTTTAAATCCATTTTGCCGTCAATTTAAATTTTTGTTAACTTTTTATTTACCTACACATGCGTATTAAACAAGATTGTTATGAGATAACTAAACTGCGCGGCCTCGGAAACTCTCTCGCTCACACCTATGGTGGCCTCCCTATCTACGAAAGTAGGACACCGCAGGACACTGGTTACTCAAAATATAAACCAACTAATCAGAATCCAGCCCCACGCTACCTACCGAATGAAGTACTATGGACTGCCTACATAAACGGATGTACGGCCTTGAAGAAGCAGATATCCAGATCAATCCCTAAGCTCCTAACTTGAAACTGTTGGTGAGATGTGTCCTCCCTTTCAGTAGGTTAACCCTTAGGATACGACCAACTACAATAACAGTTCAGTGAATCTGACTACCTTCAGGTGCACTGCAATGTGCAGTGTACAGAGTTTGTATTGATATTCCAGGCGACTAATTATTGCTTATAATCCTAAGCTCCTAACTTGACAACTTTTGGTGAGATGTGTCCTTTATTTCAGTAGGTTGACCCTTAGGATACGAACAACTACAATAGCAGTTCAGTGAAATCACGACTACCTTCAGGTGCACTGCAATGTGCAGTGTTCAGAGCTAGGTTTTAGAAGTTTTTAACGCATTTTAATATTGTCCATGAAAATTCTTAAGTAAAACGTTAACATTGTAGATGCCTCTCAATTATTTCAAATATAATTTTCCATATTATATTTGCCTTTGAGATATTTACAAAATATTAGCCTTCTTCTGAGACACCTAAACAGTGTTGCCAAGTTAGCATATTATATGCTAAATTTGGCATAATTACTCCATGTTTAGCATAACTATTATGCTTTTAGCAAATAGCATATTTATTTAGCTTATTTTTACAGAAACATGAAAATAATAAAAAACAATTTTTTAACTAATAAAAATGATATCGATTGAAAAACGGGTGTCTTAATGGAGAAACATAGTTCACATTAAATGGAAATCCTTGACTTCCACTGTAGAGTTTTGGAATGAAGTCATGCAATATAAAGATGCAGCTAATAATAACCCCTTCGTTGATTTATGTCAGTTTGCAATGTCTATTTTAACATTGCCGCATTCAAATGCGGACATTGAACGTGTATTTAGCCAAATGAGTCAGGTCAAAACAAAACTCCGAAATCGTTTGGCGGTGAGAACCCTAAATTCCATTTTGTACGTGAGATTTGGCCTAAAGAGAGCAAGAAAGTGCTGTTATTCTTACACTGTTCCTGACGAAGTACTACGCTGCATTGGGACCAAAGAAAGTTATGACTCCGTCTCTCAGCCTTCCACATCAGCTTGTGATGAAAGGCTTTAAATCACAGTGAAAAAACAGATAAACCATAGCTGCAAAAAAAATATACAAATTATTTATGAAAACGGACATGCTAACGACATCTGGCGGAGAAAGAATTGATTCAGCTTGCTTGCAGTAGACACCTGTAATAATTGGAATTAAATCAAGGTTCCGGGACGAAAGCAGAGAGGTCGTAAAATCGTCTAGCACGAGAAAGAAAACCCCCTTTCTAGGCCTAAAAATAAATATTGAATTTTGTCAACCAATAGATCTGAACAAAGAGCTATAAAATTTTGAGTAACCAATCAGTGAAAAGAGGGGCGTGTGTCTACGAAAGACAAAGGAATGAACTATGGACCCGACATTAAAATAGATAATTAACGACATTTCGATTCCCACAGAAATTAGAGGTGAACGCACTTTAGGGTAAGCGTCGACTTTCAAGGTGACAAACTCCTGGGAATGTTTACAATGACTGAGACATTTATGGGGTATCGAACCATTGAAATCGAGGGCTTTGGAAGTTTTACAAGTTGTAAAGCGCACACACAAAAATGCAATGAAAAAATTATAAACGTGATAGTATAAAAAAGGACGGGAAAAGCGAAGGAAAGTTACTGGCGGAATTTTCAACTGTAGTGCAATTATTTATGATAGAAGTAGGGTGTCGAGTTCGAAAAAATCGTACTAAAGAGAAGAGTGAGTTTTGGAAACAATGGAAATAAATCGTTATCAATTTAAGATGAAGCGGACATATTGGTAAATCAATTTTGAATGAAAATCTCGCAAAAAAAAAAATAGACATTTTAGAAAAGTGCGGCGACCGAATGGAAGGATAATACAGAGATTTTAGCTGCTACAAAGGTCCTAGGGACATGAAAATTGAGTATCAGAAGAAGACAGTAAAACTAAACATATAGCGATAGATTAGATTCAGGAAAAGTAGACATTTTACATAATTATCATGGTAGATAGATATTAGAGTTACGCAAGATTACAGAGGGATCGAAACAAGATAAAAGGTTGACAGTCTCATGTGTATTTTAGGAGGTAAACAATCGAAATCCGAACATGATTTTTATTTACGTTAAGGTGATAAGCCATTAGAAAATCGATTAACTTTAACGTTGGGCTTATGAGATATTTAGATTAGGCAAAAGAGATTAAAATTAATAGGTTTGAAATTAAATAAAATTTACGACCATAGTACATAAATTCAAAACGTAAACAGGTGTCCAGACATATAATTTATGTGAAATTTTGTATGTAAGAGATAGGAGATGGGGCGGAGATCAAGTAAGGCAATAAAAGTGACAGATATTCCAGAGTCAAATTAGGTATATCTCCCATGGAAGTGTGGAAAACTATATATTAATTAATAATAAATGAAGTATGAAATTTTCCTGGAGACCACACACATCGGAAAAAGTGAAAAAAAAGATAAAAGGAAGGGTAAGGAATGATCCAAGTGGAGAAAAGCGATACAATTCTAATTTATCCGTGAAATAAATAAATACGACTTGGAGAATAAGTAGCTGTGGAGTTATGAGGAATAACATAAGAATAAAGAAGAAATTTGTGGAAGAAAACGTCGCGAATAATATAAAATTCGAAGAAAAAGGGAAAATTCGAATCTGCGACATAAAGAAGAGAAAGTACGGGTGGAAATGGAAAAGTTCATATAAGTGACAATAAAATTAAGTAGAATTTAGACAAATCGAAATTCAAAAATGCGTAGTAAAGACTTCGACATGGATTTAAACAATTTTCGCACGAGATGCATAAAATTGGGATCTATATATATGTTATTGAGGACGGACCTATCGCGAATTGAGAAAAAAAAGGAACGCAAAATCGTGAGATTTTAACTACATTTTGTATGAACAGAGGACAAAGGGAGCTTGGGCGATTAACACAGACTTACCCGATTCGGACCCTATCGATTTAGAGTTGTGAGATGGAAATTGACCACCGCCCAGAGCCGGAAAGCAGGAGATCTTATGGAAGCACAACCGATATTAATGGCAGGGATGTTCGGATTTGCGAGTTGGTAAAAGACAGAATTGATTATCAAAGAAAATTCAGATACGTCTTTTGGAACCTGAGAAGGGTATAAAATGACGGTGCAGACCAGTTTTCAGGGAGTCAGTCGAGATTTTGAAAACGGAGTTTACGTCGCAGTACTACGTCTATTGGTAAAATTCTAGTGAAATAATCTAAGTGTTGAATTTTGAAAAAGCCTAAGTTTAAATTCTGAACAAGTCCCTGGACTTAGGAAGTTTTGTGAAAAGTTAGAAATTTTAAATTTAGTTTAAATTCCTTTGAAGATCCCATCAGTGAAGTTTTGTTGAGTCGGTTTAGTTTGGCTAAACAGTGAAAAATAAATATAATTTAAACTCAGTGCTTAAAAAGTGTTAAGTGAAGTGCAAAAAGTGATTACGGAATTAAAAAAAAATTAAATCAAAATTTAAAAATAATTATTTCATTCAAAGTGAAAATTAAAATTCGATTGAGAGTTTGTCGTTCATTTAGAGTGGATGTGCTCGTGAATTGAAATTTAAAAATAGATTATAATTTAACATCAATTTGAAAAAAAATAAAATAATAATAGTAATAAACATTTACATCTTAGTTTAAAATAAACACAATTTAAACAGTTCGAAAAAGAAATAACAACAAATGCTCAAACCTTTGTTCTAAAAGTAACAGTTCGGAAAAGAAACTAATTTATTAAGAATCGAGATAATTAAAAGTCTGCGCAATTCGGAAAAAATTTTCTTATAAAAATATATAAAAAGAAATTTAGAATCAAAAAAATTGATCAATTAAAATCCATCGTGCGTATAGCGACAGTGTTAAAAGTGTTTGTCGTTTTAACCGGAATTCTAAACATCAATCTACCATTTCGAAAAAAGTATTTTTAACAGCTATCATTCAAAAGCCTAAACTAGAAAAGTGTTATTAAATCAACGGGTTTTCTGGATTAGGATTTCGTTCGGAAGAAAAATCAATTATCAGCTAATTTATATGATTCAAGCAAGAATAAAATATTACATAGGAATAAATAGTCGAAAAGATTTATTTTGAAATTAGTTGGAAAATACAGTTAATTAGGTAGGATTTTCTTCGGCAAGATTTGTTGTGTGGCACCCAACCGGAAAAATCTTGTAGAGGGTGAGTTTTCCTTTTATAAATGATTTTCAGGCCCAAGGAGTGAGGAGGCACAGCTGATCAATGGTATATCATTTAAATTATTAAAACAACAAAACAAAGAATTACACATTAAAATATGTATATTGAGTATTTGTGTATATATATATATAAATATAAAATAATATATTGTATATAAAGAATATATATATGAGTAATGTAATTATATATATGTATTTTATCTATTAATCGAAGCATCGAAATGGTAGCGATTTTTAATACCTACCCGAGGACATATCTATATTATTGAAAAAGAAAATATGTATTTATTAATATTCCAGACTATGTAGAATCATATACTTTATATTTATTTATTAATATATGTACTCTTTTTTTAACATATTTTGACAATCGAGATATGTGTACTTATATATATATATATTTATATTTATTCTTCATTTAACCTAGTAAATTTACTAAATTCGGAAAATGAAAAATAGTTTAAATTCAATAAAGGAATTAAAAATATTTAAATTAACTATGCACAGTGAACGGTGGCATAACTGAATCACAAGGAGAGCGCGAGATATTTTAAAATAAACAATCTCACATCTGGGTTAGTGGGTCAGATGAGATGTTTACATTGTTCAATTTGTTGATAAAACAAGGGATCACTGGAGAATTGGGTCAACCGCATAGTTTGGAAACGACCTTGGCCATAATTAGTTAGTCACATAGGATTTTATTAATTACCCGAAACAGCTGGAAGATGCGTGCTCTCAAATACCTATCAATCACAAACAACAATTGAAAATCACGGGTTAGCAAGATTTATATCGAAAAATTACATAAAACATTTGAATACCATTGATTAGATAGTCACATAGGATTTTATTAATTACCTGAAACAGCTGGAAGCTGCGTGCTTACAAATACCTATCAATCACAATCGACAATTGAAAAATCACGGGTTAGTAAGATTTATATTGAATAATTATACGAAACATCTGAATATTATTGATTGGGTGCTCATACAGAACCCCATCAGTTGCCTGAGACATGTGAGAGTCGAGTACTCTCTAATGTGGCAACCAACTACTTGAAACAATTGGAAAATCACGGGATAGGATGAACAAAATTAATGTTGAAACCTGGAGGAAAAATTTAAAACAAATACAGTTCATCAAACAGGAGGCAGTGGTCGCTCCTACAACAAGACCATAAACCAAACCAAATAGAGATGACGATTCTCTTAAATAAAAACGTCAAAACCAAACAAAAAGCCTGGAGTTCGATAGCTCTCCAAAACAAACTATCAATAAGACCTTATTTTACTAGTATTTATTAGTATAACCTTATTCTTACGTATATATTCGGTTACCAATCCTAGAGTTTCGCAGAACTCTTCGTGCGAGATCCGAGCTTGGAATGCGAGGTAGATAGCCTCGTATTGCGAGTTATAAACCTTTCCCAAACTGTATGTATACATATATTTATTCGTATGTACTGTTTACTGGAGGATGCGGACCTGCATACAGCTTGCATTTTAGGTCTTCTGGACCACTCTCGCATCTTCTTTTAAACGTGGAATGAGGATTCACGACCCGTAAGTCCACACCAACCGTGAGTATATGATTGTATATAGGACGAAACCGGTTCGCCCTAAGTAAATTGTAGTCCAAGGAGGGGTCGGAATTTGGGGGTATCGGGACTCGAGGGGAAACTTGAAGGCAGTACATGATGACGTGGAAGGCTTTTTGGGACGCGATAACTTAGGTATCAATCAAAGAGCCGTGTCAAAGGATTGTGCGAATTTCTTGTTGACTCACGATCATCTCGTTTACTTGCAGGAGGATTTGGAGCCAAATTATGCCAGCAAATGGGCTATTCCGAGTTCGTCAAATATGCAATTAACTAATTACATTAACCTACTAAATCAATCTTTACATGTACCTTATAGCAGCAGAATCATAAAGGAGTGGCGCCAAACAGACACAAGAGTTTACCAAAATCAAATTTACTAACAATTAACCATTTGAGTTATATTTAATTACTTGTCCAAATAAACATGTATAATATCTTTTATCAGCGTTTAACTACGACTTTGTTAGGGTGCAGGGAATCAGAATAATTACAATAGGAAAGTTAGCTCATTCAGGGAATTTATTTAAGTCTAGGTTTGCAATGGAAAGACCAATTAAATTGTGAAACTCGACACCTCGATCAGAACCAAGGGGGTTACCACAAAAATGAAGGTAATTAAAATCCTATATCATAAATCAAAAAAATTACACAACGTTTGATGGAATTTAATTACTATATAAATACGGAAATATTTGCGTTCAAGTTCGTAAATAACGTATTAATTAGTTAAGTACATATGTCTATAAAGATATATAGTACAAGAGAGCTTTAAGTAGCTTTCTGTAGATATCAAAGAAAGGGGTCCAATCTTCATGGAGGCTTATGTGTTGTAGGGGAGGAATTTTCCAACCCTGCGAACACATATGCAAAGCCTTAGAAAAAAAAATTAAATATCGGTCATAGCCAAGAGAGAAGAAAATTTTATATTGTTTTAAACAAAATAAAAGAATTGGAGAAAAGGCGAAATATTACAAGCTGCTGTTTATTTTATTTATTTGGGAAAATCAACAGATTGTTTACAAATATAAGAATAAACTAAATAATAATGATAAAATCCAATAACAGATTTTCACTTAAAATTATAATAATAATAAAGAATATTAAAAAAAACTAAGGGTTCTGTACCCGTGGCCTGAGAGATTTACAAAAAATACAATATTGTAAATAGTAAATAAAAAATAATAACAGATCTAGGAACACAAATAAATAAAAATTTAAAGTTAACTGATATACTAATAACCAGCTAAATTACAAAAATTTAAATTTAACTGATATATTAATAACCAGCTAAAATTCAAAACATAATATATTGTAAAATTTCAACACAGCAGAAATCAATAAAAGCACTACACAATAGCAATAATAACAATATAATAAATGTATACCTACAACTAAATTGAACACATGAGTATAAATTGGAAGGTAAGTAACTGGAAAGGATTCAAAGCAATAACATGATAACTTCCAGTAGAATATTTAAAATTATTTAATGTTAGTTATTACATATCTTTTAAAGGTTCCTAAATTACTTGTGAATATGTCCATATCATTAAAATTCTTATTAAATATACTACAGGCTCTGAATATAAACGCATTTTGTCTGATATTAGTAGAACATTTATGGAGATGAAAAAGTGATTTTTCTCTAGTTCTAACGCTCGGGACTCTAAAATTAATTTCAGACAGAAGGGGAGAACAATCAATAAAGCCATTGATAATTTTATGGAGATATATTATATCTGCGGAGTCGCTTCTAGTTTTTAATGGCTTAAGTCCATAAAGGTCCATCGAGCTGTTAACGTCAAGGTTTGAATTTAATTTGAAATTTAAATGGTGGACAAATTTTCTTTGGATGGCTTCAATGCGATTTATGTAAATTTTATATTGAGGGTTCCATATGGGAGAAGCGAATTCAAGATGACTGCGAACATAAGAAAAATACAATATTTTAAGTGTTATGATATTATTAAATTCTTTTCCAATACGGAATAAGAATCCTAGCATTCTAAGGGCTTTCTTAACAATCATATCAATATGAGCCTCAAATGTAAGTTTACTGTCAAGTATAACACCTAGATCACGAATTTGTGTAACTTTTTTGAGTAGTTGGCCAGCTATATGATAATTATGGTCAAATTTAATTTTATTTCTAGTGAAGGTAATTACATAACATTTAGAAGTGTTCATGTTGAGACGATTGCGGATACAATAATCATTAAGCCTATACAGATCTTCTTGTAGTTTAAAGCAGTCAATTATAGAATGAATAGGCAGGAATATTTTCATATCATCAGCGAAAAGTAGAACATTTGCATAATTAAAGCATTTTATAATGTCGTTGATGAAAATTGTAAACAGTAACGGTCCCAGGTGAGATCCTTGGGGCACACCTGAGGGTATATTTACAATCTCAGAGATGAAGCCATTTATTGTTACTCCCTGAGTGCGCCCATTAAGATAGGAGACTAACCATCTATATAAATCCCCATGAATTCCCAAAGCTAGTAATTTGGACAAAAGAAGACTGTGGTCAATTTTATCAAACGCTTTTGAGAAGTCTGTATAGATTACGTCAACTTGGATTTGATCATCCATTGATTTAGTAATATTTTCAATGAAAATGGCAAGATTAGATACAACCGATCTTTTTTTCATAAAGCCATGTTGGTTCACGAGTATTACAGACTCGATGCAGTTATATAGTTGTTCATGAACAATTTTTTCAAAAATTTTACTAAAGATTGGTAATTTAGATATCGGTCGATAGTTCTGGACATCATTTTTAGCCCCAGACTTAAAAACAGGTGTGATGAGAGCACTCTTCCAACGATCAGGAAAGATACCTTCTTTCAATGAGGATTGAAAGAGCAATAATAGCGGCTTCGAGATTACCTTGCTACACATTTTGATAAAGAAAGCCGGAATTTTATCACTACCCGCACCCAGTGAGCTAGAAATAGTATCGATTATTTTTTCTATTTTTTGTTTTGAAACTGATACCGAGGAGATATTAACTTGATTGTCAAAATGATAGTTGGTAGAGTGTACATCGGAAATAGTGTTGTAATTAAAGGTGGAGACAAAATGCTGTGAGAACAGGTTACATATTGCGAAAGGATTTTCAGCAGTCACTTCGCCCAGTATCATAACATGAGGTAAACCAGAATTATTTCTTTTTCCTTTAACATAAGACCAAAAGTTTTTAGGGTCACGAGATATATTAAGTTCAGCGTTTGTTACAAATTGTTTAAGACATTCTCTAGACAATTTCTTTTGCCTTGATCGAAGGATACAGAATTCATGGTAGTCTAAAGGATTGGACCACTTTTTCCACATTTTAAACACTTTATATTTTTCCTTAGTCAGTTTTATTAGGGCTGGACTAAACCAATAGGGATAAGAATTATTAATATGAACTTCCTTTGACGGGACGTTTAATCGAATGATTTCATATAAAATTGCATAAAAGCGGTCAATAGCAGTATTGGTTGATAGGTTTAAAAATTCTGCATCCCAATCAATACTACTGAGGACGTTATTTATTGTTTCAAAGTTAGCTTTCCTAAAAAGATTGATTGTTCGTTTGTTGTCCACCATAGGAATTTCCAGAGATATGTTAATGTCAACGAGAATGCTTTTATGATGTTTACATTCAGGGATGAGATACTGGTCAGTATTTGATACATTTACAGGGATCGAGCTAAAAACAAGGTCTAGGTATGTATGATTATTATTTGGAAAGGTGCAGTACTGTGATAGATCAGTAAATGAAAGGGTGTCAGATAGTTTGGAAATAATTTCAGATTTAGAGCCATTCGTAATTTGCATACTATTAACATTACTTAAAGACCAGTTAATTTGAGGTAAGTTGAAATCACCCGATATGACAAAATGATCATCGTGATGTAGTCCTCGAAGTTCACATAATTTATCCATGAATTCATTTATATTTTGTGAGTGATTGCCTCCTGGAGGTATGTAAACACAGCATAAATGATTTTTTATGAAATTATTAATCGTAACAGTTACCCAGATGTCTTCAGCATTCGTGTTAAAATCCTTACGTTCATGAGCTATGAGGTGCTTCTTCAACGCAATCATTACACCTCCTCCCCGTTTTTGTTCATTACGGTCACGCCTAAATACCAGGTATCGGTTGTCAAATAGCTCTTCACTGGCAATGCTGTCGACAAGCCAAGTTTCTGTTATCATAATAATATCATAGTTGCTATTGGTGACATTAAAATGGAAACTATCTGTTTTTGAACGCAGTCCGGTTACATTTTGGTAATAAACATTCAACATTTTAATTCATTTTGGTAAAATATATAAAATATAAAACTTTTAAAGTTGTAGGTATATTGAAGTAAATTGTGTTGTAGTAAAGCAAGAAAACTATTAAGAAGATAATATTGATTTACTTTGGTTGTGTTAGAAGAGTTATTTGTTGAGACAATGTACAAAAAGTGAAAGGATTGCATTGGTTGAATTTTTAAATTAGAAGAAAAGACATAGTAAATATGAAAAATAAGTTGTAAGTATGTAGAAACCATAGGAGACGGTGCTAAAACTAAGAGAATGATCAGCAAAAAACCTTAATTAAGTCAGATTCAAGTGTCACTTGAATAATTGGACTAGTTTCATTTTTGCGTATGAATATTTTACCATATTTAATCCACCTGAATTTGAAGTTTTTTTCTTTGCTTAAATCTCTTACTTTCTTGAAAAGTGCACGGGTTGCAGCCGTCAGATGCTCGTTGACATATATGTTATTATCACCTGGAAGCTTCAGGTCACCAGAGTTGAGGCTGCCTTTTTTCCTAATAGCAGCAAGAAAGTTGTCTCTGCAGCGGCTGGTTGTGAACCTCACTACGATAGGCCTAGTAAATTTAGGATTTTCTCGGGGTAGTTCCTTTACCCTTGTACGCGAAATACCGTCAATATCCATCTGGAGAATATCAATTTCAGCCTTGGTTCCTATTGTTTTAATTAAATCAAGTAAATTTTCATTTCTTTTTTCTGGAACGCCAATAATTTCAATGTTGTTTTTAAGTGATGTTTGCTCCAGGCGGTTTAATTTGGTTAGAACTAGATTATAATTCGTTTCTAGGTCCTTATTTTTCATTGTGAGATCATTAATTATATTATGACACTCTCTTAATTGCTCATTCAATGTTTTTAACTCCGTAAACACTTTGAAAATTTCTTGTTTTATTTCATCTTTGAATGAAATTAGTGCGTTACTTAAGTCTGGCTCTGAGCCCGTGACGTCAGACGGGCTATCAAGCGGAGCATTGCGCTGTGATTTGACACCTGATTTAGTAGGTGGGACAGACATTACTAGGCTGATGTTCAGTAATGTCAGTAAATACAAAAATATAAATTTTATCACCAGATCACACGGAACAAAAAATATGAAATGATTATAATCAATTTGATTGCACTTTTTGCGAAGTAGCGCACTTTTATTGGCCCAAATAAATATTCCAACTGACAACTAGGTTAAGAATCCGTATCGGAATTTACACTGTTTATATTACAATTAATTAAACAATTTATACACTGTTTTTTGTGTTGAATGTTCCACCTGTGTGGTTTATACACTGCTTCACTGATATTAGTTAAGTGTTCACTTGGGTTTCAGAGATTCTTATGAATGTTTATATTCTTTGTTTAGTCACTGTGTTTGAGATTTTTAGCGGCTGATAAATCCGAAAAAAGACACCAATTTGTAATAGGAGTAGGCACAGTCGATGCGCAATATTGGATTTAGTAACTTCAGCAATTTACGGTTCGATCACTTTAGCTTTTTCTGTTGTTATCTTTAATAATCTAGGAGATGACAGTGGCACGACACTTTGTTTTGATAGGTAGGTGTAATGTGTAAGCTGTTAATGAGGAAGAAGAAGATGAAGATGAAGATATTGATATTTTATTTCACTGATTTTATTTCTAAGTAAAATTTATGTTAGCTATTTTTTTGGCATTTTTTAAAGTAATTTAGCATTTTTCTGGCATATTTTTTCCATCACTCTATTTCTCAATAAATACTAAGTTAAATTTATGTTGGCTCTTTTTTGGCATTTTTTTAAGGAATTTAGCATAATTCTGGCATATTTTTCCCATCACTCTAGCATATTTTGAAGTAGTTGAGTTGGCAACACTGCACCTAAAGTAGAGATTTTTTGCAAACCGAATATAGTCGGAGATAACGCGCTATGTCGCCTTTCCCGCGAGTATAGTTTTATTCCTTTACATAACTGTTTAATGATTATTACTATTTGACTTCTGAATAAGAGTCTTTGTTTCCAAAATGCGTTATAAATTAATTATAACTATAAAAACCTGTTACAACATTACTTTTATTAAAATTGTATTAAATTCACTCGATAAAAGCCAATTAAAAAATAATAAGTAGGATGTGACCTCTCCTTTTGCGATAAGAGAAAACTATATTAATCACAATACGACATTATTAATGGATTAAAACTAACAAAAATAACGCACATGATAGTAAATATTTAGTTTTATACTAATATAATAGTGAATTTGTCATTTGAATTGAAATTATTACTAAAAACATATTTTTAATCACACACGACAAACCAACACAGACTCGCACAAAGGAGCGTATGCGCTGGAAATTGAAATGTTGCGAAACATTTTATTGAAAATAATTCTAAATAAACAGAGTACGATCTTTGTACAGTGTGTAAAAAAACACTGTTTAACGAATGTGAAGTGGTTTTTCTTTAGTAAGGCTGTAAGGAAATAACTATCAATGATCGAAGAGTCTTCAAAAATCATCCTCAAGTAACGATTGGTGCAACTTAATGGATCTTCCGATAAGATCACGTCAAAATTATGCATTAGTGTTATCTGGTCCGGTGCCACGGTAATAATTTCCTTATAAAAATTAGTAGTGCCTACTAGTAATTATGGGAGAGTATAAGTAAGTGTAATTAAGTGTAAGTAAGTGTAAGTAAGTGTAAGTAAGTGTAAGTGAGTGGAAGCAAGTATAAGTAAGTGTAAGTCAGTGTAAGTCAGTGTAAGTAAGTGTAGGTCAGTGTAAGTAAGTGTAAGAAAGTGTAAGTATGTGTAAGTACGTTTAAGTTAGTGTAAGTCAGTTTATCAGGATACCATTTCAATTCAATTTCAATTGCCTACAATCCCGTTTTTAACAGGAATACGTAAATATTGCTAATTTATTAAGAGATTCTTAATAAATTAGCAATATTTTTCTATCGGGAAATTTTCTCCGTGTACCTAATCGATTTTATTTTATCTACATCTTTGAGAGCTAGCATGAAATCAAGATATTTCGAAGAAACATGAAACAGAACAAGATTAAAAAAAATAATGAAAGGTAACAGTCGCAACTGGGAATTGATCCCAGGATCTCTGTCCTGCATGGACAACTATTTTCTTACAGTTTCGTATCACCTAATCAATTAAATTCATACTTAACGCATTGTTTTCTTCCCAAGAGTTATACTGCATAACTTGGATAGGTAATTGGCTATATTGACTGGCAATAAATTTGTATTGGAATCCGTGTAAGAGCTTTCGTATTGGTATATTTATATTGCATTGGGAACTAATCCAATTACATGCAGTACTGCTCCAAAGCTTTACAAAATGCAAAAGCTTGCAATTATTTTTTAATATAACTCACGAATGAAAAATTGAAAAGTGATGATTCAATTTATGCATTTTTTTAGACACTAGACACTTCTAAAGTCATCAGTTCGCAGAAAGATATATTTTTCCATCCATCGGTGTAAACAATAATTGACAAATGAATAAAACGACAGATAATATCGATAAATTATATTAATTTACACACAAAGAAGAACGGTTGCGCGGTTTGAGGTCGGTTTTGAGGTTGAAATACTCAACCAATCTGAATATATTTCTTTTAATCAAAATGTATAGCAAATATGTAGTACAAATTTGAGCTATTTTTTTAATAGGCTTAAAGAATTTGGTTTTTCGGGCAACTTTGGCAATTATTTGTGAGTTTTAGGAAATTATTAAAAAAAATCATCTTTGCCCTTCTTACTATGTAAATGTAAAATTTAAAAAATACAAATGACTGGAAAAAATCATTTTGATTGGTTTACATTTATGACTGTATTTATTTACGGCTGATTTAAACACAAATATGTCGTAAATAAAGCCAAATTTCGACAAAAAACTACTATTTTATTATATCATTACAGTAGGTTGAAGAAAATTATTAAATATCTTAATAAAGAATTATCGCCTATTTATATAATGTTTTAACTTTTTTGTATGAGACGCCGGCCATCCATTGAAGTTTCCAAAAATGTATGTTGATATAATATACGGAGTTACAGCGTGCAATGACATTTTAAAGTTATAAAAAGTTAAATTTTTTGTCTCGTAACCGAAAAAAAATACAAGTTCCAAAAATGTATGTTGATATAATATACGGAGTTACAGCGTGCAATGACATTTTAAAGTTATAAAAAGTTAAATTTTTTGTCTCGAAAACCGAAAAAAAATACAAGATCAATACTATTTAGTTCTGGAGCATTACATATTTGATAAAAAATCTCTGTGCATATTTACATATTTTACGCATAGTACCAAATATTTCTGTTATTTGTTGATAGAATAAATAAAACATCTGCACTTGCACCCTTTTCAGTCTGTAGGTAGGTTCATGTACTGTTACAATGACTGATAGACTCCCATTACAGTAATCGGTGAGCATAGACTCAAGATTCGTAATTCCGCTATTTCAATTAAAGGTGTATCGGAGAATTAGCGCTCCTGATGCACAATCGGTAATAACAATATTATTTTGTATACGATTAATAGTTTCCAAATGAAATCGATCGGACTGTTTTCTTGTACTTTCTTATTATGATCCATTGAGCACGATTTAGCTTGGGGAGCAATAAATAACCGTTTCAAGCTTTTTACTTTACCTACTCCAGCCGGTAAAAATATCATCCTCATTGCATCCCTAAAGCTGACCATTTCCCCCTCAGTGGAGTTCATTCAACAAATCAAACAAAAAAAACTTCTAAACGAGTCCCCCACAAATACTGACCATGAATTTTTAAATTCCTTGTATATCCACAGCGCTGTGGAAACATGATTGATAAACTTTTGATTGCAGTTGTGTCAATATAATTGCATTGAGTTTATGGGAATGCACTTTAACAACTGGATCGCTTGTAAATCGGATTAAGAGTGTTAAAAGCTCCTAAAAGCCACAACTGAACCAAAACGTTCATCAAAGGCAGAAATACATAAAATGTTACCGGTATTAAATTACTCGAAAGTTTTTGATCACTGGATTTAACGATGTTGACAAAATGTAAACATAAATATCGAGGTTTATTGTTTGGTGGGTTTAATGTTAATTCGCATAAATCAAAAAGGTTGTTTATTGGTGAGAGAACTCATATAACCGAGTAGGGGAGGTTTTATGCCGTCATTAAAGAACGTGCAGTTGTAATTCACCTAATGGTCAGGTTGATTGAGCGAAATTCATGAAATCAATGGCGTCCAACAAGAGCAACATTCGATAAAGGCTTTTTGCTAACGATTTTAACTTGTGAGTATGGGTATGTTCCTATGTAATATGTAGGTTTACTCCACATGTTATACAATTTCACCTGACAATGGAAACTTCGATATACATCGACATTTCTATTGTCCGGTGCATCAGGAGCAATAATGTTCCGAAAAATGTTTTGGTAACTCCAAAATTGCCAATTTTCTGTGGAATAACGGGCCACCATACCAAAGCAAACATTTGTAAGTACATGATGTGATGCAATCCAGAAAAATATTTTTTTGATTTGACGCAATTATTTTTTGATTTGTTTTAATGTGAAGACAAAGAAAATGTTATTACAAACATTATTGTAAAACATTACTACGTATAGCAAGTTAATAAATGAACAATAAGAATAGGAAAAAAAATTTAGGAAGATTTCTCGTTAACATCGTAGAATAAAATTAATCTTCACAAAACACATTCCCAACGATCAAAGATAAAGCAAAACTGAAAAGCTATGATGTTTCTTTTATAAAAATAATATTGTAAAAATTTATACGACGATATAAAAATAAAAATGCAGTCTACTTTCTTTCACAAAAATGCTAATTTTATCTTGCCTTAGGGCCCGTTCCCACTTCCGTTTTCAAATCGGAGGCGGGTCCCGTTTTCAAAACGGACGGCCAATGGCCCTGTTCACACTACCGTTTTAAAAACGGACCATACTCTACGAAAAAAAATAATTGTCGATTCACCAAAAACATGTTATTTGCTCATTATTCAGTAATGGTGCGCAATGGACGACGATGAAGCTCTTGTTGTCATGTGGTACTTATTAAATAGAAGGAAAAAAGTGAAAAGAAAATTTTGAGTACACCCAATCATAGCCGAATGATTTTCTGTAGGAATTTTCCAAGTGTTAATTGGTGAGTTAAGAAGTGATGAACTAAAGTTCTTTAATTATTTTAGAATAATAATGAATGGATTATTTATATAGCGCCGTTTTCACCATGAAAAATCACCTCAAGGGCGCTTAATGGCTTAAGAGAATGTCTATCACTTCCTTTAACCATCTACTGGAATGAGTTTCAGAGAGCTTAACATATCAAAATACAAAATTGAGAAAGTGCATTTGTCCTGAAGAAAGGCTATCGATATTTTAAAGTAAGAAAACAATAAACACTCAAATATTTTTTATTATGTGTTTATTTAACTAATACGCTCTTCCGTGCATCTCATTAAAGCTTTAAAATTTAAAAAAAAGTAAACTTAAATAAAATAACATAAAAATTTTGATGTACAAAAGTTGTGTACACCAAGTGTTTTGTTTTTATTTAGTTAAAGATAAAATATTACCATACTCTTTCTTCGACCAGTGGTATTAAATTTTCGGGATTTATTTCCTTATCCATTATTGTAGTTTTGATTTATTTACTTAACAAAATAACCAAATACAAGCACGCAGTGTGCCTGCTTCCTTGCGACAGGGAGCGGGCGGGGAGGGGTCGGGGTTTGGCGGGGACTCTGCCGGAACGACTGGACGGCAAGTGTGAACAGCTCCATACAACACTATGAGCGAGCGTGTGCCGACACGATTTGAAAACGGACGCGCTGCGTAGGCGAGCCATCCGACAAAAAATGTCGGATCCGTTTTCAAATCGTGTCGGACAAGTGTGAACAGCTCCATACATCCACTACAGCCACTAGGGCATCCGATTTTAAAACGGGACCCGCCCCCGATTTGAAAACGGAAGTGGGAACGGGCCCTTAGGCAGCCATTCGCTGTATGGACAATTTTATTTTGTAGTACTAAAGTTCTAGTTTTGTACCATTTTCTCGCTTCTCTCATCCTTTGTGAGCTTAATTTTGTGGGAACGGAATAAATTATAAAACACCCTATTTCGTTGGTACTTCACTTTTTCTTTGATAAGTGTATATATTTTGTTTTAACGTTACCCTTTTACTCCATAGCTTTATTGGTGATAAATTAAATGCGTAGTTATTTAATATGCCGAACACCTGGAAAGTGCGGAAACAGGCGCACAGTGGTTGATGTTTGAGCGCTAGCGCGATCGGGATGATTACAATTTTTTTTCACTGATTATTTCACTGACACTAAAAATGTCACTAAAATTACACCCAGAATCGAATTACTCTATAATAGGTCGCATAAAAAAGATGTACGGTGCGCTCTTTTACGCTATGGTATTTAAGTGTTATTGAAGATGTGCGCAATCAAGCGGTTTATGTGGGTACTTTTTATAATTATTTTTTCATGCAAAATATTATCAAATGTACGTGCTTTATTAAAATAGTATTAAAAACTTTTTTTTATAACGTGTGTTGTCTCGGTTAAAGTAAACATTTTTTTCCACGCTTTTTTTCCAATTTTTTGTCAAATAATTGCTAAATAATAATAACATAACATTTACATAGCGCAATTTAGTGTCATTTCACTTGAAATACGCTTTACTAAAGTAAAACACACTTAAAAATAGTAATTTAGTATTAGTGGTCATATTTTTTAAATTATTCACCCCGTACGCCTTACACAATACAGATCTAATAATATATCACTAAATGTACATTGAAGGTACACCCACCCTGTCCCACCCCGGTATAGGTGACTTATGGTCACCCCTTCGGAGCTCTCGCATGAATCTAATTTTTTTGAATAAACGGCTCTACAATTTATATAAATGAAGCTAGGCCTTCAATGTCCCCGCATACGGTGTTATGAAGCGGTATGCAAGCGCTTACAAGTACTAAACTAAGGACAACACAGAAAAATAAACAACAAAACAATCAAGTTCAAGTGTCAGGCAGATAGTTGGTGGAGGGGACCCACACTCCAGTACCTGTAAACACATAAAAGTAAAGAAAACAATAGAGTGACGGGGGAGTTTTGCCGAACCACGACTGGCAGTCCTGTTGAGAAATTGGTGGTGGTTGGGGCGACTGGTGCAGGTCAGGACTTTCACACCCCTTAGCCGACCACCCGGTGGTGCCCTGAAGATAAGTATTGGAAAAAGAGGGATAAAACCCTAAAGAACCTAGGGGAAAGAAGCGTCAGGAGGTCGGAGGCAGGGTGGAGGTTACCCCAGCCCGCACAGTCACCCCTCTGACCACCAACGCTCATCAGGGGTGGCGCAGGTGATTGGCGGAGTCCCCCGGTAAGAAAGAATAATAAGAAGCTCCAGTCGTGCATGCGGGGACGAGGCCCGTTATCCAACCCCTAATGGGGAAAATAAACAAAACAAAACAGACAACGGAGTTCAGTTCTCGCCTGTAAACTCGTTGCTGTTACTAAAAAAAAAAGAAAAGAAAACCGGAAAAAATACATGCAAAAAGAAGAGAAAATAAGGGGAAAAATGAAAAACAATAATCAATCCAAAAAGTGCCACATAAGGGCAACGGTAAATAAGTAAAAACAAAAGTAAAGGTGTAAAAATAAGATCTGCATGGTCTGTAGAGAGGACAGTAAGTATTGAATAAGGATAAGAAGTAAGAGAGATAATTAGTAAACACAAATATATAAGAGTGCTTACAGTGTCTGTAAAAAGAAAAACAGTGTGTTATCCTTAGACAGGGAAAAAGAAACATATGAAAAGAAAACAGAAAATAAGAATTAAAAGTACAAGACAAGTCAATTAAAAAAAAAAACAAAAAACAAAATATAAACGAATGGAAATCATCTGCAACAGCTGGTACAGTAAGAAAAAGAAATAAGATAAGAATAGTAAAATAAGAAAAACAGAATAGCATATACAATAATGAAAGAGTTGTAAAAGAATAAGTCATGGAGCAGGAGCAGTACACCGGGGGTTCCCAATTATTACACTAGTCAACGACTCTAAGCACAGGCCATCTCTCAACCCAGATCCTAGTAAACTTCCTCAAACATTCGAAATTCACACTGTTAGAAACAAGATCGGTGTTCCACACCGGTCTAATGGGGACATTCAGACCTTCTATCATTTCGTCTCTGGCATCCTTCAAAATCTCACAGTGCCACAGAATGTGCTCGGCCGACTGGTAATTATTGCCACAAGCGCAATTGGGGTGGGTGGACAGGGCAAGGCTGTGAAGCCTTCCCCTGAATTCCCCAT
Source organism: Hesperophylax consimilis (assembly GCF_061612785.1). Classification (NCBI taxonomy): domain Eukaryota; kingdom Metazoa; phylum Arthropoda; class Insecta; order Trichoptera; family Limnephilidae; genus Hesperophylax; species Hesperophylax consimilis. The sequence goes on along the minus strand of NC_142841.1, from coordinate 10,805,661 downwards.
GTCCTGAAAGGAGCTGCGTAACGTGATGGTCCAGTTTGAGGAAGGCCCCTTCCATTCTGAGTTTAACTGAAGGGAAGAAGGAGAAGGTCCATCTTCCCTTGCTCGACCTATCCCAACGGACCTGCCACTCTTTGAGCGACAGGTCCCTCATCGTTCGGAGCAGTCCTGGGAGAGTTCCTGGTCCACCCGGTGTCAGAACGACACCAAGGTGGTTTGCCGGGGATCCTCGGATTAATCGCTGCTTCGCTAACACTTCCCTAATCTCTAGATCAATTGGTAGTACAACAGCCAAAATTGGCAAAGCGTCCGAGGCGACGGTTCGATATGCCCCAGATAGTGCCAGCAGGGGAGTGCGTTGACCCCTATTGAGAGCTAGAAGTATTAAGCAGTTATCCAGGCGGTGATCCCAAACAGAGGCAGCATATGAGACTTGCGCAACATATACCCCCCTGTAGAGAGCGTGCAGAGCCGGTCTGCGAAGTCCCCACTCAGCCGTGGAGATTCTTCTTAGCTTCAGGAAAAGCGCCTGAGCCCTGCTGGATACATCTTTGACATGAGCCAGAAAGGAGGACGATCGATCTAGAGTGACACCTAAGTATTTGACGTTATCCACAAATTTGATATTAGTGTCTCCCATACGGATGGTAGGGTTTCTTTCCTTACTGAAAGAACCCTTCATCAGGAGACCCATTGTCTTCTGGGGAGCGAAGGTCATTTTATTCCTCTCCCCCCATTTAAGGAGGGTGTCCAAACCTTCACCAGCCTTACGTTCAACTTCTCTTCTACTGTTCCCAGAGACAAGAAACATTTTATCGTCCGCATAGTCGATCATGATACATCCTTCAGGCAAGGGTAACCTAGAGGAATCATCGAAGGTTATATTCCAAAATTCAGGACCTAGGTTGGAGCCTTGAGGGCGCCCCATATCGACTTCGCGTTCAATAACGGTGTCGCCATGAGATATAATGATGGTGCGGCCCGATAAGTAATTGTCCACCGATTTAAATAAAAGTTTTGGGCAGTTCCTATTTTTAACCTTGATGCGTATCATGTCCCACCACGTGTAGTCGAAGGCACCAGTGATATCGAGGAAGATTGCAACTACATACCTCTTAGTACAAACCTTCACCCAATTAAGCGCAAACGACATGGCGTGCACGGTGGATCTACCGGGGACGAAACCAAATTGAAGATCGCTGGACGGGGAGAGTGATTGTCGTAGTCTATGCCGGATAAGTTTTTCCAGGATCTTGCCAAGCACTGGAAGTAAGGTAATGGGCCGATAGGCCTTGACATCAGTTAGTGGCTTGCCGTTCCCCTTAGGTATGACCCTGAGCACGCCTCTCTTCCATTCAGAAGGGAAAACTCCTCTTCTCAAACACGTTTCCATCACTTGGAAGAGTTCCTCCCTAGCGTGGATCCAGACTTGCTTCGCTATCACACCGTTGAGTCTGTCATGCCCTGGTGCCTTCCTAGGACCCAAACCCTTAATTATTGAATCAATTTCTGCTCTAGTGACTGGAATGACTCTATCCTCTTGGGCGAGGTCTCTAGGTGGAAGCCGTGCCAGGTGTCTTACCTGTTTATGGTGGTCACTTTCCCCAATTACTGATTCTACAGGAACTAACTTGCCCAAAAGTGTGTTGAGAGTAGAGGCCACGTCTATCGTCTCAGCGTTCCTACCTTCTGTGATCCCAATGAGACTAGACAAATACCGATCCGATCCTTTTCCGGATTTTTCAATTGCGCTGTGGATTTTCCACGGGTTGGCGTTGCCCACATTATTAACCCAATTATGCCAGGCAGCTCGTTTCGCAGAAAGTACAGCGTGTTTAAAGGTCGCCCTGGACTTTCTGAGTTCGGCCCAGAGAGGGGCTGTCTCCTCCTCCGTGCAGCCACCCCTCTTGGACAAACCCAGTGCCCTATAAGCTCTCTTATAAACCCCTTTAAGCGAAGTCAGCTCAGGTGACCACCATGTCGTCCGGATAATTGTCTTTGGGTTTGTTCTGCCCAGAGATGAGTTGGCCGCTGATACTACAGCCGAGTTGAAAAAATTCCCCAAATTGTCCGGATCGGTAGCTGCTACGTGGTGAAAATCCCTTAATGTATCTCGTAGAGCTTCCCCAAAGTTATCCCAGTTCGCCCTAGTGGTGTTGAAATTCCAGGAGGATCTTGGAGCTTCGGTTTTCTTGACACCAATCGTAAATGTGATAAGTCTGTGATCCGAATTTATTGCGCATTCGTGGACCATCCATTTTGATATCCTGACCGCAACTGATTCAGAGCAAAGAGTTAAATCAATGTTGCTCTCTCCCATATGGTTTGAAAAAGTGAAAAACGAACTCCGTTTGTTGACGATACAAAGGCCTTGCGCAGCAATCAGGTCTTCGACGGCATCAGTCCGTGATCGTACTGAATGAATTTTATTATTGTCAAACCATAGGGGAGAGCGAGCATTAAAGTCACCTCCGATAACTATGTTACGACCTTTAAGCGCGTTTAGGGCGCGTGTCAGACTCAGGATATGTGGTCCTACCGGGTTCCCCCATTTAAAATAAACTGAGATCAAATAGATCTCAGTATCAGCAAATTTAATACATACACAGGTTTGGTACTCATTGGATAGCCCGGCCAGAAGGAGGGGGCTAATCAACGAGGAGTTGACCAGAACACCCGCCCCCGGTAAAGAGCCGACCTCGAATACCGCTCCCGGAAAGTCAATAGGAGTCTTACCTTCCCAAGTGTACTGTTCCTGTATAAGCATGATGTCGATGTTTAGGTCAGACATGACCCGCAGCACCTCCAGTGTGGCCATCCGGGAACGCTGTAAGTTAATCTGACCTAGGGAGAGGAGATTAGCAGGAGCCATAGTCAGTCATTCTGACTTGTGCGTTGATTGCAGCCAGCTGTGCCGGACAGTCCCTATCCCCAGTAGGGTGGTCAGCTACCTTCCTGAAACGAGTACAGGTAGCACAGACAGCGGGAAGTGCCTTCTTGGGGCAATCCTCATGACTGTGTCCCACAGCGGCGCAGTGGCGGCAGGTTTCTTTATCCTGAGAGCAGAACTTACTGATATGGCCGTACTGTTGACACTTGAAGCATCTTGTGGCTCCTGTATAATCGCGAGTGCGACAGGCATTCCACCCAAGGAAGCACATTCCGCTATCTAGTAAGACCTTGCGAGCGGCTGGATGACAAGTCACCACCATATTCATGGTGGGAGTATCTCGTTTACCGAAAAGCGAAACTCGTCGCATGGTCCGAAGGTGATCCTCCAAAGACAGTGAAGTCTGGCCAGATAAATTGTTCGCATAAATCTCGGAAAAGAGCTCCTGATCTGCGGATTGTTCTCCTTTAGGCACATTATAAATTACAATTTTTGGAAGTCGGCCCAGAGGGTTGATCATCTTCAGACCACTTGCCGCGAGTTTTGCTTCGGCTTTCTTAATGTTCTCCAGGCCCTTTTTATCTTTGGCTTGAAAAGCCATACCGGCGCCTTTGATCTTCCTAGATCGTACAATTTGGAAGTCATCCTTCTTGGGATTAAGGATTTTTTCCAGCGTTTTAAGAGTTTCCTCCGAGGTTTTACCCTCTGGAGCATCTGGGTAGAATAGAACTGTAAGTGGCTTCTGGGGGATCGGTCGCTCAAAGCCATTTATTAAAATCTTTTTTGAAGCTGGCAAATTTGCCGCAGCATTTGCGTATGACATAGTTTCCTTGGCAAGAGGGATACTAGGCATGACAGGGCGAGTTTTTATCGCCTGATCCAGCTTGGACGAAAGCGCTGACTGTGCACTCAGCATTTCGTCTATAGTAGTGCTCCTAGTAGAAAGTGTATTTAATTCCAGCATAAGCCTTGTGATGTCCGACATCAGGTCATCAAGGGTGGAGTTAAGTGAACTTTTAACAGTCTTGTTCAGTTTGTTCGTGCCATCCATTAAGATGTTTCTTATTTTTTGGCACTTGGCCAAGGCTGAGCTCAGAAATGAGAAGCTCAGTGAGTTTTTGCAAATAATTTCACTAAATAATAAGATAATAATAAATATTTTAATTTGTTACGGTGTTTGAAGTATTTTAATGAACAATATGCAATGCCTAGCAAACACGTTATTTTTTTAAGTATGGCAAAACATTTCAATTAAAAAATAAAGAGAATGTATTAATATGCACTTTTTTCAATTTTTTTCAATCGACTACCTGAAAAAATTAGAAACATTAATGATAACATCCAAATAATAAACACTGTGAAAAAATATTTTAAAGACAAACTTACAAAAAATAAAAATGTTTCTAATTGAATTAATCTTAAGAATAACTCACTTCAAATATGTTTAAAATCATTTAATTTTTAATTACTTACTTATTGTAATAAAACAATGTACACTCCTCTTCCAGCCACAAGCTAATGCTTCTATGGAAGAGGGGTCCTGAAATAGTGATCATATATTGTAACAAATAAACAAAAATGTAGTTATATAATAAATAAATAAAAAAATAAAAAATAAATATACACTTGAAAACAACAATGAATCACAAAATGGTTGAACGCCGAGAGGGGTGTCGTGCCAAATCTTCAAAATCCGCCACTGTGCGGCGGTCCGATTGATTGATTCTAATTTAAATGTTCAGAGCACAGACCTAGGTGGGAATGCTATCCAGGTTCTGCCGATATTTCAATGGTAAATGCTCCGAGGAACTAGCGTCGTAGATCCCTTCGTCACCGGTGCACAGCTGGGAAACACAATATAAGTGATTGTACTTCACAAATGTACTTCAAACCTGAAACGTATTTTCACATGTGTTTTCATAAGAATATCAGTAGGTAGGTAATACTTCCACGTAAAGCTCCACGTACTCGTATTTCAGAACCTAGGTACAAAAATGTTGATAAAGTCTTTCCGATCCTGAGAAATTTTCCATATGTTTTCCTTAGCGTTTTTCCAGTGAAAAACTTCAACCCAAGTAACCTGAAATGAAATGTAACATCTTGCTAGAAACCAAGAGTTTTTTGTCAGTTTTGCAGTTATTTTCTCATACCGCTTTCACGAAAGGTTGGGAAATCAACTGAATTTGAGAACGGCATCATCAAATATACTAATTTCGCTTGTTTGCGATGTGCGTTATTCGCGAGTGAAATTATTCACGTTCAATGAATTCAAATTTGCTTTGAATTTAAGCGTTATTTTGGAAATTGTAATTGCTGCGTGAAGAATAATTCAGACAAGCGGTACAGTATGTATCTACATTCTACATACAATATAGTATTTTAACGGAAAATTATTTTAATTTAGGAGGCGGGTATGGATACCGCCGCCCCGGAAACCATTTATTGGATGAATAAAATCGCTACCATATGTCGCCTCAAGTGGTTCGCTTCGTTTGTGACTTATTAGGTGTGCCCGGGTTAATTGGGTGATGTTTTTTCTATGTCTTGTCGGAAGATGCGTCTGCCCACTTATTGCGGATGGGTCGGATAGGAAGAGACTGGTTGAAGGAGACCATTTCACCTCTCCAGCAGGAATCTCTCGACCCATGGCCTTGCACTGCAGTGGAAGGGATGGATTCATATATCAGTCACTCCTGGACGCACTGACCCCGGATTCCTATCCACCCATCATGCCTTTTCCTTCCCTATTTTATATAATCTTTTTGTTTTGTATAAATTTTTGAATTCATGTTGCTTTCTTACAAATTGAATTTACTTATTTCATATTATGCTGTTTCGGTAGAGGTAAAGTCACAAGAAGGAAATTCATAATTGGTTTTATTTTGGCTGTATAATAGTTATGTACCAACTGAAATAAATGTAAGGTGTCGATTTCCCGAAAATTAAAAAATAAAATAAATAAATAGATAACACGTCGGCTCTTCTGGTCTACATTTTAAATATTTTAGATTTTAGGCAAACTCGACCGACATGAACGTATTACCCATTCACAGTTGATGTTGGCTTCATGAGGACGGTCGTTTTTTTGACTCATTTTTATTTAAGTACATAAAACAGGCATGGTGCCCAAAAATTTACATACATGGATGTTTAAATACATAATAATAACAAAATGATAATAACAAAAATGAATAAGCTAAATATGCAGAAGTAAATAACAAATAAGAATGGTTAAAAGGTAAATACAAATATGTTCATGAACGATTTGTTATTGTCACACCTGTACTGGTGAGACATTAATTAGGTAGGTACAATGTTGCTTATCTTTAAATAAAGGGCTTCATCACAATATCAGCTTCATATGATTAAAGGTAATACGTTTTGGTTGAAGTATTTAAATTGGTCATTAAAAATGTTTTTTTTTCATTATTAGAGCCATGTATAATGTTATAATTTCTTAATGTTTGCGGTACAGGGTAAAAATATCCTGTATTTGTGTGGTAGGCTTTAATATAGAAAATGTCTTTCATCCTCCTTGTTGATTTTCATGATTTTATTAGTGAAGTCGAGTGAGATGATATGATAATGAGATCAGCATCTGTTTTTTATCCTTCATGTAATCTGGGCCTTTCCAAGACCCGCATTAATAAATCCCTTACACTATATACAGCCACTACCTTAACGCGCCTTACAACGATGCCCAACCAGGTAGCGACGTAATTCCACTGTATTCACAGTGACAGACATGGGCGCTCTTCTGAGGTATTACATAAACTATAAACTTAACTAATTACCTGGGTCATATTGTATTTATAATAAAACTAGATGACGTGTATCGGCGTTACTCGGGATAATAATGTTTGAAGTAAAGTTTTGAGGTTGTGAATTCTAGTGTACTTTAATACAGGATGTATTTTTAAAGTGGAAATAATAATATTCTTGTAAATTGTAAAAGTTTACTTTTTTTAGGTTATTGTTTCACTTGGTGGTGCCATATCTTACTATTAAAAAAAATACATTATATCAACTTTTATTCGACTACGTATCTCATTTCAATGCACATATATTGTCCCCAACTTTTTCTCCATTCAAATTACGTTTTAAACCAGGGATGGGGAACCTTTTTGCCGTCGGGGGTCATTTGGATGTTCGATTTTGATGGATGGCGTCAGAATCTTCAATATATTATTATAACCTCATTTTATCAAGTATTATATTCAATTATTTTATTTTATTCTTTTTTCACACCTGAAGAGAATACTTCGAATAAGAAAATGGAAAATACGTGACCATACGTCATGTTCACAAATGAGTCTACTACTAGAAATTTATAACTGCACTCGGAACGCGAGAATGGTTTCCCTTGAGATGAGCATGCAAATTGAATTTTAAGTTGCCCTCAAACTAGTTTAAACTAAGCTGTGAAACTAGAATTTAAACTCCACTCGGACTTATTTCGTCAGAAGATGAATCCACAACTGAAATTTTAACACTGAAGACGAAACTGCTTTTAACATAAGATAGAATCTCGGTGCAAGTACCCAGCTTTGATTAAAACTACACCCAGCATATGAATATGGTTCTCCAATTTTTTCAGCACACAGTCTTCTTGAATTTTATAACAACACTTTGAAAGTGATAAGGTTTTCTTTCAAAACGCGTCAGCTGATAAATCTACAACTGGAATTTTATTGTTTCAACCTGAACACAAAAGTGGTTTTAACTAAAGAGTTACTGAATGTGCGAGTTCCCGAGTTTAATTAAAACTACACCCAACAAAAATGATTTCTTCTTTTTTGGGGACACATGGTCTGCAACTAGAAATTTATAACTGCACTTCAAACAATAGTGGTTTCCTTCAAAATGCGTCTGTAGATGGATCCACAATTGTAATTTTATCTTTACATTATAAACACAAAACTGGGTTTAATCCTTGTGCAACTACCCTACACCCAGACTAAACCCTACCCTACCCTACAGACTACCCTACACTAAACTTTAATTAAAACTACACCCAGAACACGAAAATGGTTTCCTCCAGTCTTTGCAACACAAATTTTGCAACTTGAATTTTAAAACTTAACTTCAAACACGAGAATGGTTTTGCGTCATAAATGCGTCTGCAAATGAATTCACAATCGTAAGTTTATCTCTAAGCGAGTCCCCAGTTTAGTAATAAATGTGTAATTTGTTATTACACAATTAATTTCACATAATTAAAATAATAAGAAATGATAACAAAATAAAAAATAAAAATTAAATTAAAAATGGATGCTGGTACGCCTATTTATTTGTGTGTAAACTGCTTTCTAATAACATAGGTGCATACGTAAGTTCCTGTAAACTATGTTATACCTTTCTCTGTGTTTTGTAATAATGTCATAAAAATGTATCTGAAACACCCTGAAAGAAAACCGTTCTCGTGTTTTGAAAGTTTTTTTTCATCAAAAAGCCTCTCGGGCCGCAGGATCCCCATTCCTGCTCTTAACTTTGAAATTTTCGAAAAATTGCGAAATCGGTCCAGTAGTTATAGAGTTTATAGGGAACAAACAAAGAAACATTATTTTTTGTTTATATTTTCATATGTATGATGAAAGCTTTTGGTTACACAATTAATTGTAATTACTAGAACCATTCAGTTGCAATATGTCTTTACAGCCAGCGATCCATTCTACTTCACATCACACGATTTAACATCGCAAAGCAGCACGACCAGATTATGCAAAATTATAATATTTGACCTGGACAAATCTCCATAAGTGCAATCTTGTACGCAAATAGGGTTATCAGGCGGGTCAGGTGTGGTGGAACTTTACCCATTCACTTTACCACCGACTAAAGTTCCTCTAACTAAGGTTCACTCCTGGAAACATTCGCCGCGTCTTACTGAAATTGCATCTTATAATGCAATGTGAGATTCAGACTTTTTCCCTGAACTTATTTATAAGAGAAATGAAAATTCTCCCGTAAGAGAATGCGGAAACTTTTGCGGTGAAAAAATTCCATTAACTTCGGTTAGTTCATTTTTTTCGTTTGATTTAATTCGGGCATTATGAAGTAATGTATTATATAGACATCCTATCGATATTATTTGCATAATAATAACTGTTTTTCAGACCATCTTGAGAGGTTTAATGTAATAAGAACCACAGAAATAATGTTTTTAGATATCGCAAAAACCAAGATTGGGAACTTTTAAATGTTTTGGGGCAATGTTAAGAGGTTATGAATTCATATATTCTAACTTATACTTTGTCTTTATACCCTTTTCTTCATCAATCACTAACGTCTCATTTTACGACAAATAATTATGTTATTCACGATTTCCTCCTCTGTCTGAGACTTTTTATTCTTTTAATTTCATATACTCGTAGTATCTTGAAATCCACATTGTTAATTTTAAAAAAGTACATTATTTCAACCACTAACTCGACTCCATATAATAATAATAACATGGAATTTATATAGCGCAGTTTAGTGTCATTTCACTTCAAGTGTTAATAGTTCTTATTCGAAGTATGATACAGTTAAAAGTGACCGAGGGGAATAGGGTCCCATTAGCTCAGTTGGTAGAGCACTGTCTCGGAAAGACAAGGGTCCTGGGTTCGAGTCCCAGATGTGACCGTTTCCTTTTCTGATTTTTCTGTTTCAGATTTTCATTTAGAAATCGCTAATATTGTCTTCAATATTTAAATATTACAATTTGAGGTTTTACTCAATAAAGTTATTCCGAAAAATAAATAAATATATACACTTTAAATCACAGAACATTTATTTATGTGACTGGGTGAGTTGCCAAATTCTAGTAAATCTTTTAATGTAGACTGTACAGGCCATCTAATTCCAAACGTTTTATATACATCTAACAAACTTTATTAATCTTGCTTTCTAATTTTACGTGCAGCCTTGTAAATAAGTTTTAATATTGAATTAGGATTAAAAAAAAAAAAAAAATGTGGTATTTACAAGTACATAAAGCATATTACGGGTTAGATAGTATACCCACACTGTCGTATTTCACCACAAATACGCTAAATTCTAATAGCTATACCTTAAGATGAGACAAAGGTCTAAAATAAATCCAAAATCTTAACGACGTAAGTGAAGCAGCCGTGCACAAAAATATGCGACGCGCGGTCCTGGTGCATCGGACAGACCTGTAGTTGAATTTGCTCTGTCAAATCTCTAAAATAAAGTGAGAATCTTAAAGACATAAGTGATGAAGTCTTATAAAATTAATATTCGGCGCACGGCCCGGCGTAACGGATTGACCTACGGTAGGCTTTCCTCTAGAAGGCCTAGAAAATCGATCTCGGCGTTGGGTTTATTTTAATTATTTCTGATGATTGTATTACTAAAATCTCAAGTTTTTCTAGAGGGATCTCTCAGAAAGTTACTAATTCATCGTCTAGAAAAATAAAATCAGGTGTTTATCACTAATTTTGTAGTTGCAAATATGCAAAATGTTTTATAACATTTTTAAACCGTTGACATTAAATATTTTAATGGTACGGTCCTGTTTTTATTATCTAATATATAAATAACTTACATCCGTAGGAATCCGTTTAGAAACATTTGAGATGTTGGAAATACGATCATCAGAAATAATTAAAATGTTAGCGTCGAACAAACCCCCGTTCTTAGAGTCTCATGTCGCCTTAAGCGATAATGTATCGACGGATCTTATATATTACGTACATTAATATCCGTAGCGGTGTCTAGAAATCTAATTTAAGCAACGCAAAAAAGAGCTTATTTTAATCAAACTGTTCAAGTTGATTTTTTCTAAATCTAAATATTAAAAAAGGATTTTGCTGAACAATGTAAAATGTAGAGCAAATGTGTGGAGTATTTGGATATTTACTGACGACAAAGTGATTCGAGAAGGGGGAAACACGTCAGGAAGACAAGTAGATGTAATTAAAACAAATATAATATCGTCAAGGCAATTTCAATCTTTTGCAAGAACGTAAATATCTCAATTTGGGAGGCAGGTAGCGGCACCGCCGCCCCGGAAATCATTTATTGAATAACTCTTCTGCCGTAGGTAATCTCAGGAGGTTCGCTACGTTTGGTGACTTTGCAGTGGTTCCCCGGTGCATGTGGTGAGGTTCGTCTAGGTCAGTGTTTCCCAGCCTTCTTCATGCCATGCCCCACTGTAGTCTTTTCAAAAGTGAGATGCCCCATCGGCATCTTTTTTAATTAAACAGCAGGTTAATTTTCAAATCATATTGTAATTTGTTTATAAAAATATGAACCCCTAATGAAATTAAATTAAACCTATTCTAATACATATATTATAACTGAAATTATTACAAAACACAAATTGAAAATGTAATTAAATAGAATAAAATTAAAATTAAAAAAATAATAAAACACAAGTTACAATTGAAATTTAGTACAAACATACACATATATTGATGCCTAATTCATTATTAAATTCAGTTAGGCTTGCTACAAAGAAATTTTATGTCCGAATCTAACTTATTTAATTTCAGTCTTAGGTCCCCTCTATTAGTTATATCCAATCGATTTCGTTTTTTAATGAGTAAATGGCTTATGGTGCTGAATTTTTTTTGTATGGCCGATGAGTATTCCCCTTTATATGTGGAATGCCTACGTGTCTCTTCTCTGAAGCGTGGTGCCCCAACTCTGAGGCGTTATGGGAACGTGAGGCACCGTGGGAAACACTGGTCTAGATGCTGGCGTCAGATGTAACCTACTGCAGGATCGGGAGACATTGGTTAAGGGATTCCTTTGACTTTCCCAACATGATTCTATCGACTCCTGAAATATGTCCGTCATTCCTGTGTTTTTATCTATTTCAAATTCTTTGTTTTATGAGGTAAGCTATTTTAAACAAAATCGTATTTTTTAATATGATACATACAAAAATACTGTTCCCAACTGTCTGGAGCCATTGAGACTATGACATCTCCAACTGGAGAATGATGTGAGGATGGAGAAGGGACGGATAGAGAGAAGATGAAGGTAGGAGAGTACCTGACTATTCAGATCTGTTCAAGCCATTTTAAGCAAGGTTTCAATTCTTAACGGTTGTCTTATACCAGGGCAATACTGAGAGTATATTTCACTCTGGAACGTGCCGCAAGTATACTAAATATTATTTTAAATGAATAAATAGTGAAATACCACGAATCGGGATTCGAGACCCGCGACCTTCGGTTCGCTAATCCACAGCCTTACCTCTCAAATAAGGAGGCCGACAAATACATGTACCATAATTTATTTTATATTTGAATGAATAAATTACTCAACAAGCCACCTTTCAGTTGTTATTTTAATATTTTTACACCTGCCACTCATGTCACAAAAAAACAAAAGATTTCCTTTAGGAAAGTACCATTAATTTATAAAACATTTAAAAATATTATTATTTATCGATAATACATTACAAAAAATAACAATAAAATTTAAAATATATAATTTTTAGTGAGTTTAGAAAAAAATCATTTCGGGAAAGACAAAAACTATTTATTATTAATAATATAAAAGATACCTATTTTTACACAAGAAAACGAATTTAAAAGAGTGTTCAATGAACAGTGTGCATAGATTTTAAAACAGACTAGACAGACCTAACACAGTTAAATGGAAAATATATCATAAATACATTAAAAGATAAAAACAGAAATCCACCATCACCGGTTAATTATTATTAAGCATTAATATTCGCAATCCATCCCCCCGGGGGGCGCAGATTCCAAATTTCCAGAATCGACCGTTTCCCAAAGTCCAACTAATCCTAAAATCCTCCAATTATTTTACCTGATCGTTAGGTTTTTTAATTACATTTTCACAGCTTACCGTGGCTCAAGGAAGCCAAAAGGGATGAAAGGCCTTACATTTCTGAAAAAATACCAACCTAGCTCGCCTCTTCCTTTTTGCAAGAAGAATTTACCTGCTTCCTTAATTGTAGATAACATGCAAGATGGTGAAATACAAAAAGAGTAATATAGTATAAAAAAATTACAAAATATAAACATTTATCGACAAACGTTAAACCGAATTAACAAATACATCTACACATTATTATTCACAGGTATTCACAAATATCTACAAATATTTACAAATCTCAAATATTTCTACATATTTTTGCATTTTTTAACATATACGATTATATTTTTCATTTGGAAAAATGTTTTGTTCATTTGGGCATGAATTTAGTTTTGATTAACGTTTTGAATATTTTTATCTGCTACGATAATATTTTAGGAAATTATACCAAATTTATACAAAATTACCATCTCCATTTTTCCACGTGTATGGTAAATGCGGCCTTTAGGATAATATTACAATTAGATGACACACTTCGCGATATTCGATCGAGCTGAAACTTGGCAGAGAGACTCGTTGATTTATTAATAATATGTAATCAGACAATATCTACACGATGCAATGGCGTGTCACGTTTTCGAAATTTTACTGTATCAGGTTCTTCTATTAATTTTGTTCACGTACGTCGGGTATTCTCGCCGTCTCGCGGAAATGCCCCCTTTTCGTAGCATCGTTTGTTCTACTAACACCCTTTCAAAATAACATTGACCTTATTGCAGTAGTACCAATACGATATAATACAGTACATCTCGTTCATGGGCAATCATTTTAGTTTTTTTTTGTTTTGGGAAATGGTTAAACGAACTAAATTTTTAAACATATATTCATATTTGAATTCCATAAAATAAAAATACGAAAATGTTAATATTTGTACAGCTCTTATTTTTAACTGATTTAGTATAATTATAAAATATTCATTTATCTTCAAGTTATGAAATATACTAGAAATTGAGGCTATGTTAGCATTTATTTCAGCATTGCAAACGTATTGAGGCAATAAACTGTAATGTCTTTACAGCCAAATCGCTTTGTTGAAATTATTAATGTTCTGGCGTAGATCGTTAAACCGGAAGACATTTAAAAGCAAATATTAAAGACCGGAATTATAAATTTCGGACCGTAAAAGTGTGTCACTCCATCCATTTGCCTTCCCCGGCGGAGACACGGTGACGGGTAACTTATCTGCCCTATTGAATTATTAATGGTTGCATCCTGAGAAATCGATTCAAATTAACAAAAAATATATTCAAAAAAAAAAAGTTTTCGACCTTGGGAGGGTCGAGCTCGACCCGCCATCTCGGATTGAAGGTGCCAAAATTTGTTTTTTTCAAAATAATTGTGAAGTGGTCGTTTTTACAAACAAATTGTAGAAGGCAAACTGAAAGACAACTAAATTACCTACATTTTTTGTAGAAGTTTTTTTTTGTAAGTCTAATAGGTAACGAGTTACAGTGGCGGAAAGGTGAATATTTTTCTAAAAAATGATGAAATTCCCAACTTTGTAATTTTTTCGGGTTATTCATTACATAATTACTATAATTTTGTTAACTAATTTCCACACCGCCATGAGGTAGAGAATATGGCGCATTTTTTTTATTGTGGTATCCCCAGTAGGTCTACTCCACAGATATACCAGCGATGGTAGATTTCGAAATTATGTTACATTACTATAAATTATGTTACTTAATAACAATCTTCGTCATCAATGTATAAAGGGGTATACTATATATATATATACCCCTTTCAGAACCATCTAATACGATCGTGAGGGACCGTTTATAAAAATATTTTACGAAAACGGTATTAAATTTTCGCGTTATTCCGGCCCACAGTGACCGTGCAGGGAAATTTTTCGTTTTTTTGTGAATTTCGTTTTTCGAAATTCACCGCTATGGGCATAATTAGAAACGGTCAAAATGTTGCGCCAACAACGAAGCCAACCGCCGCCTAGGTTTTTTTTTATTTTTTTATTTTTTATTTATTTATAATGTATTACAAAAAACATGGTAAGTAACACATTATTCCCAATGAGTTGAGATAAAACTCATTACGGGAAGTACAGACACATAAAATACATTTTACAAGGATATTACACTTTTAAAAAAATACAACATATTGAAAAGGAAAAGAAAAATAAATAAAAAAGGAAAAATACATTGTTAAGAATAGAGATTTTAGAAATACTGAGAGACATCTATACACATGAAACATAGTAAACCAACATATGAAAGCGAGCGAAAATTCACTGGTTTAAAAACATTTTCAGGAAATAATCTTTAAGCGTTTTAACTAATATTTTTTTGTTAGTTACCGATTGCTTTATTTCATTAGGTAATGCATTGTATTGTCTATATGCAATATATTGTAATGAGTTAATACCAAATTTTGTTGTGTGGGTAGACGATGCTAGGTGTATTAGATTTTGGGACCGTGTTTTGTGCTGGTGTATGTCTGAATTAAATGCTGGTTTGATGTTAGTGTGTGAGGATCTATGTATGATTTGTAATATTGTACAAGTGATATTGTATTTAGGTTAAACCGTAAAAGGAAGTATGTTTGTCTTTAAATATATATCTTTGATATGTATATCCCACGGTAGACGGTAGATATTCCTTATTGCTCGATTTTGAATCACTTGTATTTCTGATATTTGTTTTTTAGTAATAGTGCCCCAGATACTAACTAAATAACTCAGATGGGAGTGAATCATCGCATAGTATGTGGCCCTTAGTAGAGATGTAGACCTTGAAGTCGGTACAGTACGCCGGTTATTGGGGATATTTTAGATTTCACATGCTCAACATGGGAATTCCACGAAAGTTTAGAGTCTATTAATAGCCCTAAATATTTCGTGACTTCTATATTTTGGAGCTTCTCAGTTCCAAGTGTGATATTCATTGGCACATAATCCTTATTACCGAAAGTTAGGTAGTGCGTTTTTTTTATATTGAGGCTCAATTTATTAATACGCAGCCAATTAGCTAGAATTGAGACATCTACATTCATTTGAGACTCCAGGTCACTCAGGCTTGTACTGTGATAATAGATTACAGTGTCATCCGCATAAAATTGGAGGTTTCCAGAGATACCACATTTAGTTATGTCATTGACATATAGCAAGAAAAGCAGAGGCCCAAGAATTGATCCCTGTGGCACTCCACATGTGATTTTACCTAAGCCACTCGAGACACCTTTGACTTCAACAAGACAAAATCTATCATCTAAGTAGCTTCGGAGGAGATTTAGGGGCTTCCCAACAATTCCCAAATATTCCAATTTCTTTAAGAGTATTTCATGATCGACCGTATCAAAGGCTTTTTTGAGATCTATAAATATGGCTGCCACATATTCACCCTGGTCTATATAATAGGTTGATTATCAATAAACACCAATATAAAAATTATTTAAGTTATTCACTGTGTTATAACATGTTTATTAATTATTTTATTGTAGTTTTTTTATTACAGCATTCATCATTGGGTAAGACTACTCTTACATTTCATACCAATTTTGTATAACATGCTACTGTTTTTCTCACATTTTTAAATTTTCATTGAGATAATTTCACACCGGATAATAATTTTAGCTAAGTTTCAGCATGAATTGTCACTGTGTTTTAGTATTTTTTTTAATTATTAAAGGTGAAGTTACTGAAGTAATTTTATCAATTAACCCAAAAAAACAAAATCACAGAATTGCTCAATGTATAAAGTATTAAAGATATATGATGAAATGCCTGAAAATCGGAAGAATGTAATGTTTTTAAAAAATGTTATGCTTACTGCAAAAATATAAAATGTAACCGTGTACATATTAGTTTATAGATCTAAAGTGTTATATGTACTATCTCAATATATAAAAAAATAGGCAAACACGATTTATTATTGCATAAATATTTGGTAATGATTTAAAGTACTGGCATTTCTACTTGTTTGGTTTTATTATATTTTCGTCTTAACTGCTTAATTTAGTTCACTTCACTTAGTATCATTTCTTCTCCTTTTTTCTACATTGTGTCTATTATAATGTATTTTAACTGCCACTAACCTAATACACTATTGTTGTACCACATTGTCCTCTTTGAGACTTTGAACTGTGTTTTTCATTGTGACGGCCGAATAACACTATCTAAAATATAGGAACACCTCAACACAAGTTCTCTTAGAGAGGTGTAAACATAACACTTCTACTTACCCATTTACATAAAGTTACTGATTATTAACTTTTATGTATAATTGGAACTTATTATTTATGTAAGCTGTAATCATCTGTAAAATGTATAATGTATGTACAAGAATAGAAACAAATAAATAAATTTACGCAGAATACAATGTGGTAATATGTTATTCACAAATAGCAAATATTGCAATGTTCCTAAATGCCTTAGTTTATAATTACCAGCATACATGTCGTTAACTTACTAACATTATATTAAATTTTATGGAGAAACTTCAACGATTCATACAAAACCTTATGTTCGTCTGTATAAGAAAGCAATCAAACACTGTACAATATACCTACACGAGATATTATGGTGTATATAATCATATTCCACATTCACCCCAATTCGAGATTTTTATATTGCGCCTTAAAGATATAACTATAACATTTTACAGGCTAAGGACCTATTCTTTTGCCAAAAGTTGTCAAGAAGTTCTATTCCATGTATGGAAAGATGTTTTATTGAACATAACTTATAAATGCGCACTAAATAGAATATATTCATTACGGCCTTTACTATATTACATCGATCGTATATTTTTTAACGGAGGTTATTACACATTTATATTTTCTTGAATAAACTATCTTTATTGATTAAAATAATAACTGTTTTATTTGTTTAATTTCTCGCGTTTATTGCAATTAGTTTTATTACCTTTCTCCTCCCAAGATTGTAAGACCACTTTTTTTCTTATTGAACAATTAAAAAATATGACGTGTCTTATAAATATGCACATATGTTTGATGTTTATCCCTGATGTACCCAACCGTTAAATTATTGTTGCGTTGTAAAAGTTTTAGGAGAGGTTGCGGCCAAATTCTGAACCGCAATAGAACATACAGCTCACCAGGGAACCCTAAGTTTCCCTTTAAGAATAAAATCTGACCTAACAAATCATAATTTAACTTTGCACTTTTCAGATATGCCACTGCAGAACACGTAGCGTTCTTGGAAAGTCCTTTTTATTGTACACAGCAAATAACCACCTTTTCTATTTTCAGGAAATAATCTTATTTTTTTCTTTATTTAGTAAACTACTAATCGTGAGTATAATATATGTGCCTACAAGATATAATGTATATAGTGAGGAACTTAAGTTAAGATATTATGCTGGCTTAAAAAAAAATATTCACAAAAAACAACAAATATTACTGTTTCTATAATTCGATATTAAAATAACTAAAATTAATAAATGTAATTTAAAAACTATTGAAATCTTAAGAGGCTTAAAAGCCCTGTGACGGATCGGCAGGTTCTGACAGAACTTACACTGCTACCCCCACGTCACTGGCCTCCTGCGTGCATTAAAAATGCGGACAATTTTGTGCCAAGCTGCAATGCGTACTCGTGCACGGTACACCACTGCGATATACAAATCATTTCAAAAGAATTTAGGTGTTTAAGAAAACTTGCTAAATACATTTTTTTTACTTTGTTTTATTTTGACCCGAGTGGAATTGACTGTTAGCACCAAATCGAATACATGTTACGTCACGCGTACCCCTTCAGATCTTTCGATCGTTTTGGCGGGTTTTTAAAAATACCAATTAACAAAATTATTATCAATAACTACGAAATCGACGCCTTATTGGGACTTTTCATTTTTTTTAAATAACATGAATTCCTTATTTTGTTTATCCATCATGTCAAAGATCAGTTAAATTCTACTTCTTGTTAATTATTTCACTTCTGCTACGAGTGCTTTAACTGCCTCCGGACTTTTCCGCAAAAATCATGAAAAATTGAATTCTTATGTGACCTATAGTTTATAATTTAAAAAAAAAAAAACAAACCACCACATATTCTTTGATTAAAAATACAAAATTTTGATTAAAAATACATTATGCAGTTTAGTTTAGCATTTTGACCTCAAATCCAAATTGAAGTTTTGTATGAAAAAGCCAGCGCAGGTGTTCCTGGGAAAGGATGGTCGGACAGTTCAACATTCCAACGCGGTTGCTTTAGTTGTGCACATGAAGACGCTACAACAACAGCTTTCCAACTAGTTTACTTTACATTCTTCTTCAGATTTCTGGCTTTCCTATCCGTTTACATATTCTTCCCCGATTTTTTTCATGGAGTCGGTGGTTGTGACCTTTAATAGTTTCATAAAATGATTTAGATTTATATTTTGATTCTGCTAATACAACCACTGCAATATAAAAAAATGGTATCGTGTGAAGAACCGATGTAAAATTTTAAAATATTATTTTAAGTAATTTCTCTCTATTGGTAGCACAAGGGTTCCTAAAAAAAATTCTTACCCTAATTAAAATATTATATTTATGTCTGTCAAGTACGAAGAGTGTTTTTAAAGAAAGTACCATTTTCATATTGAAAACACTACGCAACTTTAATTTTAAAAAAAAAATTTCAATAAAGTATTGCCTCGTGCTTTCTTTATCAAAACGGCACCTACTTACTGAAAATGCGCCCCTCGCAGAAGGAAAGCTTTAATACTTCATATAGAGATTGTAAAACATACACGCGTTTTTATTATATTCTTGAATTCTTGGAACACATTTTTCCCTTAGCTCGTATTATTAATTGTTGTCAAAAAATGAACCATCTATGTTTATAAAGGTGTTTTATCGGGTACGCCGGATTTAAATTTGAAATGAAACACGGTAAATTATTATTTAATCAGTATTTTTTATTGATTATAAAGTGAAAATGTTCACATTAATTATGGAAATTAAATATGAATTCAATGTCGGCCAAATTCCGCCTCAGCTGTGCTTTCCCAATCGAATAATAATTTACGGTGTTATTTCAAAATTAAATCCAGAGTATTCGATGGATCACCCTTTAAATATTAATTGTTTCAGAAGTTGTTTTTTAATCAAACGTAATGTGTTTATAATTAAATTATTTCTAAAAACCTGTTCACTGCACATTCTACTAGGTACTATTAGCAAACATATTTATGTGAAACCGAAAATATATTAAAAACAATCCTATTCTTACCAGCTTTTTAATAAAATCCGATATCTCTAACTATAGACTATGTATGCAGTCGTCAATCAAGAAATTATTTAAAGCTGCTCTACTCTCTCAACTTTCGCCTGAGATGATAATAAATTCGCATCGTCAACATGGTTTTATGGCAAATAGATCTACTCTAACAAACTTAATGATTTATCATGAATATTTATTTAATACTATGAATAAACGTCTTCAAACCGACGTAGTATATGTAAATCGACTTAATTAAGGCTTTTGATAGTTTCGCATAAAATTATATTTATAAAATTTAGAACCCTTGGAATAGCAGGAATAGTTCAAAATCGTTTGAAAGTAATCTGCACAAAATAAAAAAATATCAGTTACACTCAATTCACACTTTTCACGCAAGTTTTAAGTATTCACCGGCGTTCCACAGGGGTCTTATTTGGGACCAATTTTGTTTTTACTTGTTTGTCAATGACATAACTACCGTTTTTTATGGAGTAATAATACTCCTATTTGCTAATGGCCTTAAAATTTACAAAAGCATTACTAATATCAATGATTTTTATGTATTACAATTAAATCTTGTGAGGTTACAAGAGTGGTGCACCAGTAATGAACTATTCCTAAAGATTGATAATTTTCAAACATTTACTTTCGCCTGAATAAAAAATCCTATCATGCCTCAATATGCCATCAATAACATTATTCTAAAAAGAATCGAACAAATTAAGCATCATGGAATTATTTTCGATGATAAATTAACTTTTGCTCGTCATATAAATGAATTAACAAACAAGACCTTGAATTGTTTGGGGTTTATTTTGAGTACGGTGAAAATTTTTAAATTAATTAATTCATTTTTATTACTATTCACTAGGTTAGTGAGAAGCAATCCATAGTTTAATTTGACAGTTTGAACTCCATTGTACAAGGTTCACCAACTAAAAATCGAGTGCAGTAAAAATTTCTGAGTTTTATTAATTATAAGTTACGAATCCCAGTCGAAGATCTTAATTACACGTTTTTAATGTACTAACTAAAGTTTACTGACTTATCATCAAGGCGCACAATGACTGAGTTTGTCTTTTAAATATAGCGAATGGCAGATTAGACGCCATGGATTTAAGAAACCTTATTACTTTGCATATTCACTCATAAGACAAGACAGACTACTACTCTCTGCAATGTTTCAAAGTCTGCTAACAATTATTTCGAAACACAGACATAGACAAGATAATAATTATAGTTAAATCGACGTTTACCTTCACCACCAAACCAAACTTATCAATTAGAATATATTTGTAACTGATCGAGAAAATTTATTTTTTCTTACGTGCACACTTTATCTTTATATACATTTGTCAATGTTCCATAAAACACCCAAACGGGCTTAATAATGTTTGTTGATTACAAATTTGCTTTACAACAAACCTTTCTTGTTCATTCTTATACTAATGCTAAGCTATGTTCTGTATAATACCCAATCTGGCATTATAAAGGTTTGTTAAATACTAACATGCTTAACAATAAACATTACATATTTATTTTACTAACATCATTAATGTTACTAAATGTTGTTCCGCTACTACTTTCATAGTACCTTATATACCTTTATTGTACTATTATTCGGATATATTATTTGCACAACTATTATTTGAATGTGCAACAACTCTCAACGATAACTTGTATTGTACCTGCTTCTATTGACCGTACTCGGCCAATTACGCTATGTAATATAAACACATTATTGTGTTCCTGATCAGCTTACCTTAAACATTGTATATATGTTACAGCCTTCATAGCGTGAAAATCAATCTATATGAATAGTAAATGATAATTTTAGTTTGTTCAAAATCCTTATATACGAAAACTCTTGACCGGTTGCTTTGAAAGTTTGACATCATGTTGGATTCGAATACATGTGCGTTTTTATAATATTACATTAGAAAAAAGCTTTTTATTTTACTCAGTGGAATAAAAAATATTCTTTCAGTATTATTTTTTTAAGCTAAATCATTCAAACATCTTTCCTTCCGCAAAAATTACGATCACTATTTGAAGATCAATGCAAAAATTAACCGTTAAAATTCTCTTGAACATACATATTTAATTTCCTTTGAGAATTTTGTGAAAAATGAGGTTAGTAAAATATTTCGCGTAAAGGAGCATTTTGGAAAAATATTTTTTTCCAAAGACAATTGTAAGTTTATAATTATCCTTTCTCTTACTACACCAATCCTCTCTCATCCTTTTATGTCCTCTTTCTACTATTATGAAGTCTTTAAGGTTTACATTGAGTACCATTAAAATGAATCATATGGTCTGAAGTTCCATTGCTAAGCAAGCGCCATAACGGTTGAGGCTTTCAAAATATAATTTTATGTACAACCTTACGAAACTTGGGAGGAAATGCCCGTTCCGATTTGTCATGATTATTTAAATACTTAAATCCTATCGTTATTGTTCTACGAGGGTTTTTCTGGGAATTTATTGTAATGGGTATGGTGGAGGTGTCGGGGACAGGTTTACGTGCCAGTCTAGTGGTCTCGAGTAACTGGCCTGAATTTCAATTACATAACCTACTGGTTGTTAGAATCTAAATAACTGGTTATAAAATCGTTCTTTTAGTTATTTCGCTATAAATTAACATTGCGCGTGTTTTAGTGACTGCCAGCCACTGGCTAGTTGATTAGTTATTAGTTATTATCAGTTACATTGAGTACCATTAAAATGAATCATATGGTCTGAAGTTCCATTGCTAAGCAAGCGCCATAGCGGTTGAGGCTTTCAAAATATAATTTTATGTACAACCTTACGAAACTTGGGAGGAAATGCCCGTTCCGATTTGTCATGATTATTTAAATACTTAAATCCTATCGTTATTGTTCTACGAGGGTTTTTCTGGGAATTTATTGTAATGGGTATGGTGGAGGTGTCGGGGACAGGTTTACGTGCCAGTCTAGTGGTCTCGAGTAACTGGCCTGAATTTCAATTACATAACCTACTGGTTATTAGAATCTAACTAACTGGTTATACAATCGTTCTTTTAGTTATTTCACTATAAATTAACATTGCGCGTGTTTTAGTGACTGCCAGCCACTGGCTAGTTTATTAGTTATTAGTTATCAGTTGTTTTCATGGTAAAGCAGTTATTGCAGTTTATGGTTTTGTTAGTGGGAGCGGATTGGGTATCCAATTATTTTTTAGCCCGCAAAAAGGGTTAGCGCTATAAGAACTACATGCATCTAATATCACCTCACTAAAGAAAAATGAAGATTTACATGCAGCCCGTATAGCGCCGTTCTGTTTGTCATGGTCCGAACGGTTTAGAAGGCTCACATGACGTCAATTGCAAGTAGTAGCTGTATAGTTCGATTATCAAATATCCATAACCACCGATAACCATCACAACCGTCATAACCAAATAACCAAATGACCGAGCTGTAGCTAGCATGTTCGGTGGTCTGCATTGCACCGCATTCATACATTGCCGACTTTTTAAGGCGAAGCTTAGTGCCAAATAACTATTTTGATAATCTTTATTAGGAATTGGTGTACATTATGAATACCAAAAAAATTGCTTTAGATAAATTAAAGGTTTTCCTATCGTTTAGTTTGGGTAGAATACAAATAAAATAATAAATTACTCAATAAAAAATGTAAATGTAAGCTACTAAAAAAAAATTTTTTTCAATAGAAATTTATGAAAACATAAAGGAAACAACTTTTAAAAAATACAGTATTATAACAAAGATTATCTGTGACAGTTTCACTTGATTAACTTTTTATCTTATAAAATTATTTACAAAATAAATAAAAACCATTTTTTTGCTTGAAATCCAACGTTTCTAGACTCCGTTTGTCAAGCACTTTTAACGCCTATTACCTACAATATAAGGTATACCAAGAATATACACATTTTTGGCTAGTAGCTTCCTCTTAAGGCCCCACATGTGCATCATGTGGGCACAGCGGCTGTGGGAGCACTTTATCCTATAGATGGCGGACCAGAGTTTTTCGAGAAAGTGCAAACACATTTTTTATATTAACAACTACAAAGTAGGTACTTTCATAATAACTGATAATGATTAGAGGGATATTCTAACATCATCAACTGATGAAATTTTTTAAAATAAGCTTTTTCTACAAATCTAGAAATGATTGTAATTAATAGTACTAGGGGTAAAAATTACAAGTTTTTTTTTTTATTGAAGAATTTAACAATGTTTAACGATTATGGCATATTTCACCCCAAGCAGTATGAGGTTTTAAAAATTTAAAGCTCATGTCGAAAATAACGCAGAACAAAAAAATTCATTGAAATGAAGCTGGGCAATTTGCAGAGCTCGTTGATTAAGAATTTTTTACTGATTGGTAAGAAAACATTTTTAAAATTAATGTTCTGATTGGTGTCCAGTCTGAAGATAGCTATAATAAGCTGAAACTGGAAATGGTCTAAAAATAAGTGGAAAATAGTTATAAACTGTTTAAACATATCATTGATATAGTACTGACCTTCGCGAGGTATTCGATAGCATATCGCATCCAAACTCATAGAAAAACTAAAGCAAATTGGAATAGATAGAATAGCGCTATGGTTCCAAGGTTATTTAAAAGAGAGACTTCAATATGTCAAAATAAATTATACCTTACGCGAACCAGAAACCGCATATTTTGGCACACCGCAAGGAACTCATTGGTCCAATCCTTTTTACTATCTGTGTAAAAAAAATTTCACACTCCCAATAGTTGAATCACATCGTATATGGACGACACTGTACTGATAAAAAAGGAAAAATATGGAAAGAAACAACGAAGATAGCAAATTCCAACATAAACTTACTTAAAACTTGGTTTGACCTAAATTGCCTGTAACTTAATACTGAAAAAACTTATTTTTTACCATTCTCATTGAAAGAAAAAAAAACGTCGAAAATATTGTTAAAATCCACACTTCCGAGGGTGAAAATAAAAAAAAAAGAATATAAACATGTCGAATGTTTACCCATAACGGGCAAAAATAGCATTGACTATCTGGGTGTTACAGTTGACAGACAATTAAAATGGAACGAGAAAGTAAAAAATATGAAAAGTGACTAAGAAAACTAATTAACATTTTTATTAGATTAAGAACCATCCTTTCATCCCGTATGATTAAAATAATATATTTTTCTCATGCGCAATCTATATGATAATATGCTACATATAATGGGTTGGGGAGAGACTTTAAAAAATAACCTTTCGTCTGTAGAAAAGGTTCAGAGGTTAATTTTGAAATTCATCCTGTGAAAACAATCGACATTTCTAACCACGTAGCTATTTAAATCTTTTATGGTTCTTTTCACAATTAGCTTCGAAATATCTATATTTGTAAATTATTGTAATGTGTTTGTATATTTCACAAAAATCAACACCTATTAGGTCACCATAAAAAAGACAGCCGCCTAGTATGGTGAGTTATTTTACATATTATCTGTAAATGTTTATGTCGAATATGATGTATTTATATATAATTAAATAAATCAAATTATGCATAACAAAACTTTTATTACGATTTGAAAAACCGTTTTTAACCAGAGGCGAGACATTAATATCATGTATAAATCAATAAATTTATTACCGATTTGTGCCCTTATGTGGCAAAAAATTTTATTACAGCATATATCTGACAGTCCGTATAAAACAATGGTGGATTATGGACACAATACACGTTTCATACAAAATAAAGGAATGAAAGTACCTGTGTTCCAAAACAAATATGGTCAAAGAACTCTTGAATACATAATACATTTCATTTTTAACAAATTGCCATATGAATTAAAAGAAAATTGCTCCATTATTAAATTCTCTTTAATATTAAAATCATGGCTACTTAGGAGTAACCTCATGTATTAAGACTGTGATACACTGTTTTTCCCCATAATATTGTTTCTGTATTTTCAACTTTAAAGTAAAACACAATTTTTTTTTTGGTTTTTGTAGATATTATGTATGTATTACTACGCTAAAGCGTTGATGATTATTTCATTTATGTATTGTACTATTATTATATGTGCAACTAATCTCCTGCTGACAAGCTACGTGCAGTGGCTTAGCGGGTATAAATAACATTGTATGTAATTTTTATACAAAAAAAATAAATAAATAAAAAAATTCAGACTTTGTTGATCTACTTACTTATCTGAATAGATATTTTTTAAGCCATAATATTTTTCTCTCAATTCCTTATTCGCTAAATTTCTGTTGGTTTTAAAGGAGCCATGTCATGAATATTATTTGTTTGCTTTACGAATCGCAATTGTAATAAAGCAAAAGTTCAGCACAGCAATTTCTTCCTCTTACAAATTACGGCACAATAAATTTCTGGTTTTCCCTTAAAGAAACGTTGTCATGTTTATATAAACCTCGGCAAGCTGCTTTCAAATTAAGACAATAATTCAATGGTATTCGTATTTATTGCTTGAAAATTAATATTTACCCGAAATAAAGACTGTTGAAATTTAGTGAAATGAGACTTACGGAAAAATCATCAAAGAAATAAAATACCTATTGGATATTAATATTTTCAGTGTTTCTAAAACTTATTTTAAATAAGTAATCAAACTGTTTTGAGCAGTAGGACCAAGGTGAATAAAATGTGTACATATATTTATATTGGTCTAGAGATACCAGCATAAAATGCATCCAGTCGAAATGACTAATTCTACCATTAATCAATCTAACGTGCTAAAGTATTAATATATAAATTGTGGCTCCCTTATCAGGCACAAGAGCTCCTCATTTCTGATAAGGTATACATGACCATATATGAACCTTAATATTATATTTTGCAAAATATGTATGTTTTAATGTAACCCATATGATGTATATTAAAATAATAATAAAAAAATAAAAATAAAAAATAAAATAATAATTGCCAGGAATAACATTCTGTTCGATAAGATAGAATCTTTTGTTAATTGGAACGATTCGTATGTGCCCGCCACTATTCGAAAGAGAAATAATTTTTTCATAAACAATTGAATGAATCATTAAAAATGTGAATTATTTTTATTTAAAAAAAAAAAAAAAAATTGAATTTGTAACAAAAAAATAATTGACGGAGATCTATTTTATTAGAGGTCTGAACAACCCCATACAAGTTCAATTTGACATTGAGTTACGCATGCACCTCGAGTTCTAGGCGCTACAACGATAGCGTCCGGACCATCAGAGTTACGCCTGCATCTCGAGGTCGTGCTACGGCGATAGCGACCGGACGGCCGGAACGACTGAAGCGAATCAACTAAACAGTTCATTCGGAATCATGGTTTTATTCAAAACAGTCCTCTCATACCTTCTGCTCAACAATAAACATTGCAAAAAACTAAATAAAAAAATTATATTTACATACATACAACTTCTTGTAAGCCCGGTAGCGGTAGGGTATGTTGGACCCGCGTGGGCTTTGAGGAGGTACCTATGCTTCGGAGGGCAGCGTGGGTAGAAATAACTTCACTGCACGACTGCACGTACCTAATGCTAGCGTGACTCATTAGCGGCAGCTATATAAATTCTCGCGCAAAAGTTTAAATAGTTACAGCTGTTTTAAAATGCTTGAGTCTGTCAGACCCTACCAGGCATGCCAGGAGTTATAACAATGATTATCCTGACTTCAGAATCTATTATTCAATATTATTATAATATTATTTAATCATAAGTTTCTAACATAATAACATTTTGAAAACCACCATGAGAAATTATTTCATTTTTAATTAGAAACCTCACTGGAGCCAGGGAGACTATGGCATCCCTAATTGGAGTATGTTGTAAGGTTGAAGGTAGTAGGGAGGGGAAAGAAATCAGAGGAAGGTATGGATATACCTAGCTATTCAGATCTGATCTTACTTTGTTCATTAAATTTAATAAAATTATCTGATCGTAGAATCATTACCGATTCCTGTTTGTATAAAATCATTTATTAATTCAATGTTTGATACCCCTGATTTATTATATCTAATCTCTTTTCATACTCCAAGCAGGTCAGATACAAGACAGTACCTACGATATTATTGTAGCAATTCTATATCAACGTCCCAATATAACACTCGTACGCGACGGATTCAACAGCTAGGAATCAAATACTCCGATGTTGATGTATTTAGTACATTAATTTCAATATATAAGCATACCTTATTGAAGTTTTTTTCATCAAGTTGGGGAATATTTTGATAAATCTATTTAAATAGACAGTATTACAGTATTTTGCACGTTAACAGTATTTTGTCGGTTGAAAGAAAAAAATATTTTGGATTTTTAATATTTATACTTTGTACCTACATACTGTGCGGATCAAATTCAACAATATCTGTATTTATATATGTGTTTTAAACAGTCATTTCCTGCACTATTTACGAGTAAAATTTCGTCAATATTGTTATATATGTATATAAAAGCCTTAATAGGAGTAAAATAAATAAATCACCAGCACGGCCAAAGCCATTTCAAGCAACGTTCAAATTCTGAATGATGGTCTTACACAAGGGTGATACTGAGAGCATTTTCCACTCAGGAACGTGCCGCAAATATATAACATATCATTTTTGTTGCGCACGCCGGTATCGAACCAGCGACCCCATCTTGCTAGTCGAAAGACTTACAACTCAACCACGGAGAAATAAAAAAAATACTCTCAAAAAAGGAAACGAGCATGATACGTGCACAATAAAACTGACATTATACACAACAAAACTGTTATATAACCTTTCAAATTACTAAAATAATTACCCTTTTATGTTTTTAATGATTGAGAAAAATATGGGATCATAATAAATGATTAAAAAATAAATGTACAAAAACAACTTGGTGAAAATTGAAAGTAGATATTACTTTCTGAATCCTTAATTCTCTCACAAAAGAGGAATTTGAAATTAAACATCAACAGGTCTAAAATACTTATTTTATACATAAATCTCTTCGTTATCTATCGATGGAAAACAATGAGTGACCTCTTTTTTAAGTCTTCAACCTAGCCGTATATTCGTCCTTTGTTTTTCCTCTCAGAGGGCACTATTTGACACTGTTTTTCAAATGAAATTTCATATTCACCGGGTAAAATTTATTGAAGGTTATCGATTTGGAAAAGTACATATTTTAAAGAAAGTAACCATTGGATTGAAAGTCTGCCGAAAAAGTTATTCTGTAGCTGAATCAATAAAAAAATGTAAAAAGAAAGTATTGAAAATAACCAAAATATAATACATTTTTCTACAGGTTTTATCCAATATTTTTTAGGGTTTTCTCTTTTCTCCACATTTATAAGATAATCGATGATACCTATGATAGATGGGTTCTCATCTATTTGTTTGACCTCAATGCAATTTCAATGTCGGCCGTAAGTAGAATCAATTAAAAATATATATTGAAAGCATCAAAAATGTAATAATATATTATTGATGATATTTAAGCTACATAGAAAAGGTTTCCTCCTTAACCGCATCTATGCAACCCAATCAACATATTTTAAGTCCGTCTCAGCTTTTGGACAAATTGTAATAGCAGAAGAGGACGACTACAATTTTTAAGCTTGTTAATTTATTAGAATTTGATAGAAAGCTGATATCTATACCTAGAATCAGCGTTAACGACTCCGCATTTTGAAATTCCACCAAATTGTAACACAGTTCCGTTAAAAAAGTTTTTGAACTTTAAACGTTAATCTCTATAAATTTGCCTAGCTAAAAAGTAATTGCATGAAATTACCTCGCTTAAAAGTGTGCTTCGAAAATTTAAAAAAAAACACGTCTGATTCTGTTATTTAAATTAGCCGTGTTTTATTAATTTTCTTTATTTTAATTTATTTTCTCCAGCATTGACGCACACTGGAGAAAAATACTAGCGCCTAATATAATCACGGCTCCCTAAAGGCTTCAACTTTATATTATTCTATTATTTTATCATTTTATTCTATTTTATTTTTAATTTATTCTGTTTTCTTTTCTTTGTTTTTCTGTTCTATCTTTTTGTTTTTGATTATATATTTTGTTGTATATCTATATGGAATGTGTGGGATTACACTAACCTCCCCACATACCGGAATAAACACTTTATTATTATTATTAAATGTTTTTGCTTACGCCCATCAATTATAATCGTTTTTAAATAGTAGCGCGCTCCCTCTAACATTCGTATTCACAATATCTCCCTTTCAAACCATCTTCGTCTTTTTTTGAATGCTAGGAGCCTTAACGGGGACCTTTCAAATGTCAAAAATATAAAAATGACGCTGAATACCCATTTGATGTTAAACGTTAATTTCTGCGAAACAAATGCACCTTAGTTAGACAAACTTATGTACACAGAATACATATGTTTAAGGCGATGCAATACGTCGTGTAATATTTTAAATTGAGCCGCTAGCAATAACAACCCTTACGTAGATGGCGATAAGGTTTAAATTTCCACTTAACACCATCCGCCTGTTTTGATTTATGCAAAAAAACATGGCCAAAAAGTGCCTTTTATTTTAATTTGTGGATGTTCAGGCATAAAAATTAAATTTTTTTAGATCATTTTATATATAACTTAATTTTCCACATTATACAATGAAATTATAACCGAAAATGGGTTCGTAAGTAGGAGATTTTGAACTTTAAAGCAGTTTTCATAGGCCTTATACATAATTTTTTTCTGGGCTTATAAAAATACTTATCTAAAAAATACTCGATTATTTTAAAGGCCAAAATGTATTCTACTCGCAGTATTTAATTCAAGCATCTGAAACATTTCTAGGCGACCAAATTTTCAAACCAAAAACACATGATTTTGCATTACTATGTATGGCATCGCCTTAACTGAAATAACTTTCACATTGAATTTAGCGAACGTATAACTTGTAATGTATCAACAACAATGAAGTTGGTTTTGTGCACCGAGTGGCTCCGCGGCGCAGGAGAGTTAGTTACAATCTCCAAAGGTCCATGAAAGATGCTGAGCAAGCATCTGGCTAACGGTGCTGCCGCGGTACTTCCAGCTTTCCGCTGGCTGCAATCATTATATTCCCCAGATGTGCATAACTTCCCAAGGTAAAAATTTATGCACCCGGACTCGGTAAATTTCCCGTTCACCCTGGATTTATTGACTTTTCAATATTCATTTGCTTTCTGAACTTGGTTTATTTTTGAAATAACATTTTCTGATTCATAAACATTGTTAACTAGGAAGTGATAATTGACTGAGCGTGGCATAACTCGACCGTTATGCATTTCATCTGTAAATTTGATTGTTTTAAGAAAGTGGCAGTCTGCTGTGTTGAATACTACATTTATATCCCGCCGGAGTTAAAGAGAGCAAACTGTCAAATATGAATAATTAATATTACAGTACCTACCGGCATTAAGAAAGTTTGAATAAAGAATAATCATTGAGATAGTTTCTTTGGATACATTCTATAATTCCTTATTTGAATTCCATTAAATATTTTGATTAAAATAAAGTAGGTAGGTATTTAAGTACCTACTTACATATTTTATGATTTCCAAGGAAATTTTGGGTTTTGATTTATTAAATCTAAGAAAATTACATTATATTTTTGGATGAAATGTCTACTGTTTACTGAACTACTAGTAATATGACGAATTGTCAAAAGTAACAGCGCCAATTATGTGATTTTGCCAAAATTCTGCTAGTAAAGATTTTTTAATACGATAAACGCTCAAGAGTCTAAACCTACCAGAACCGGTGAGCCAGCGACGTTTCAGTTTAGAAGTGTGTTTTGAGGCTCTGAGAAGCAGGAAGTAAAGGAAATGATGACAAAGATGGTTTAAAGTTCCTTGATTTTCAGCGATGTCACTAAATATAGCAACAGCCATTTCAAGCAATCTTTCTTTTCTGAATGATGGTCTCTTTCACTACAATTTAAGTAATTATTATTGACAAATTAGTTCATGACAATTAATAAAATTATTCTGCTAAAATATTAAAATATACGTAGTTACTTTATCTCGTTCCTAAATTATTCACACAATCAGTTTCAATTCTGATAATACTTACACTTAAATTCAAAGCAAGTGTTCCTTGAAACAGAGTAAGCAGGACACATGCACATCCAAAATAAGTATTTTTGATCATTATATATTTTTTATTTCAAAAATTATTTATTTATTTGGTGTGAAAACTAATATGGAAATAAATTAATGATGTGATTTTAACATTAAAAAGTGGTTAGATATTGACTAAATTAATAAACTCAGCAAGTAAATTATACGCTATTAAAATTCAAATCATTATTTGTTCGACAATATTTGCTTATCTTATCGAACGGTGTATCGTGTGTTTAAGAACACGTGCGTCTTCTATTATTCCTCGTGATGGATTAATAATTAACTATACATATTTGAAATCTAAAAATCTGTTCCCATAAGGATCGCGAGAATGATTACAGAATATAATCAGATAAAAAAAATGTGCAGATTAGATAACGAATGAATAAATAAAAAAATATACTTTATATATTTGTTTCAATTGTTTTTTAGATTTTTAATTATTTATTAAAGGACTGTGTCCAATTACAACACATTACAGACAACACGAAGTTATAACAAGGAGAAATGATCAATATAAAATTAAAAAAATTACAACTTTGACAAAAATAGGGTACGAAAAACAATAACGATAATGTTAAGTCAAGACAGGAAACGATTTTGATGGAGTTCATAACTTCTGCCACGTCAATACAAAATATAACTGACGTAATTACTGACAAAAATCATCATGACCAGATTCCAAAAAATTCAAAGTCCTGAAATGAGTTGACAAATCTGGCCATTCTGGACATTGGTGAATGGTATCCATAATTTGTGGGGTGTTGAGTCTATGGGAAGGAATATTGAAAGGGATGAGTTACAATACAGTAGGTGAGTAAATCATATGGTTAATAATTTCGAAAATGCAAATGAGATTATATAGTTTTTTTCTACGTATTTCTAAAGAAGAAAGTTAAATTAATTTTACTTCAAGTTTAATGTGCCTGTTTTTACTTATTATTATAACTTTAAATAAACATTTTCATATTCTTGATACCTCTTTTTGTAATAAATTTATTGTGATTTCTGTTCAGATTTTTTGGTCTTTGACTTCGATTTAGATTTCCCTTGTAAGAGAGTTGCTTCTTCATTTGCAATTGAAGGAATCTCGTGGAAGGTTTCCTCAGTATAAACACGGTTTTTCTTCAGTGTGGTTCCATGAATCTGAAAAAAGAAAGAAAAAAGGCATTTCTCATTTACCCTTCACGAAAGAAAGCGGGATCTTTCTATTTTTTTTCTCAACAAAGAAACTAAAGTATTTAAATGAAAAATGATTGGAATTCTCAGAAGCTTAAGTTTTGTACTTGAATATATTACTCAATAATTTAACATCTTTCTCTTAGACCTTCGAACTATTTATAAATATCAGTTATTAAAAGTAGGTACTTATAGATACGTACCCCAAAATGAAAGAATCAACGGTAAGTATGAATTCAATAAATATATCAAATTGTTTTCAGTAAGCAGGTAGATATTAGATATTCACTTTGTGGTTTAGAATATTTCAAATTGTACAGTAATTACTTGTTTAATTACTCAGTCTAATATTATTCAAACAAAGTACTTCATAAAATTAATTAGATTTTTAAATACCTAGTAAAAAAACATTAAAAAACTTATTGTTTTACATACCTACTCAATTATATCAACTACATCCTAACCTAGATACCAATTTTAAAATATTAAAAAAAATAATAATACAGATCTAATAATACCTATACATAGGTAATCGAACTATATTATTAGCTTCAGGTGTACAAAACGCCTTATCATAAATATGAAGATAAGAGCCATCGATTAATCTAAGTTACTAGTAATGACGTGTTCTGAAAACAATTACCACCTGCCTCTTTCTTTACTGGATTTGAATTTTCATCGATATTTTTTATTTTTAGGACTTAAATTATTGATATTTCGATTAAAAAATAATTATTTTTTACAAATCTCTTTACGAGTAAAATTGCAAAAAATGGGGCTCTACATTTAAAGTTTTGTTATTGATTTCAACTTAATTATGAAAATAAGGATTAGAGACGAAAATAGTTTTGCTACCAGGATCTAGATGGAAAAATTGTGCAAATTTCATTACGAGAGAACACACGGTCCGAGTGTTTTCGCTGCTTCGTTTTAGATACATATAAGATTGCAGCTTTTTGCTGGAGGAACGGCTGCACGGCCGTTTTCATGCAAAACTTAAATGTCGAATTGAGGCCAAAATACTCAACCAAACTAAATAATTATTTTTTATCCAAAAGATATAAAAAATATCTAATACTTTATGCTATTTTATTTATTTGTGTTTTGAATTATGATGATGCAAAGAAATAATTCGATTTTTCATGATTTTAGACGCAGCTTTGGCATTTTCAATGAGATAATTGCAATTACAAAAATATAATATTCGTCTACCTACTGTTTTAATATAATAAAATATTTAAAAAAATTAAAATCTTTAAAAAACTATCGTTTTTTTGTGTAGAAATCTTAATGTACATACGAACATTTTGGGTTTCAACGTTATGTCGGTCGTTCGCAATTTATATGTACACCAATCTAAATGTATTTTCCGTCATTTTTGCAAAGTTAATTCCTGAAAATTTATTATTAATAATTATCATTAATTCACAAATTATTGACCTTAAAATCATACAAAAATGATTCTTCAATTGCCTATGTTTTAAAATTCATAATATAAATAAATAAAATAGCGCAAATCTGTAATGGATATTTGATATACCTTTTGATTAACAAATTGTTGGTTTTGTGGGGTATTTTGGCCTGAAATCCAATATTAAATTTTCCATAAAAAATGCCACAAAGCCGTTACATTAAGACATTAATTTTATTGTTGTTATTGTTTGGTTTAGAAAACGTATCTTTCTCGGTGAATAAAAGGTTCTGTTCATGAAACACTAACCTTATCCCATATTTGGATGTTGAATCCAAAGTTGACGTGGAAGAACTCGTGGTGTTTGTCATGGAAGTCCGCATCGGGCTGCCAGGGCTGCCACCACTGGGCCTTGAAGTTGATACCGGAGTGGTCAATGATGCCGTGGTAATAGGTATAGATGGCCACCACGTAGAAGGGGACTGCAAATTATAAAAATAATTTAATAAAACATGAAGTTTCCACACTTAGTACTTGAACGTGGAGCAGGATTGGTCGATGTTATTTTAGCAACTAAGACATTTATAATGTATGCATTTGGTTCAGAAACTGAAACGGACTAATATGTGAACAGTTCTTTTTTTAATTTTTGGTGAGTTTCAGATATTTTTTGAGATTTAAAAAATAGCTAAAAATCTTTCAAGCAACTGAACAATTTTGATAGCGGATTTAAGAGCAGTTATAATTTTTCCTTTTTCTCGATTTTGAACCCACGACCTCTAGATACACATTTAAAGAACTCACCTCTATGCTATTAAGATCGTCAGAAGGCTATATAACGCGTATGTTCAATCATATGAAAAATATGTCAAAATTATATTATGGATATTAAGCCGTGTTTACTTGAAACCAATTATTTATTTTTGTATATTTTTCGGCTCCGGATTCCTTTCTCTCAAGGACTAGCGTAAGCATTGTTCAGATGTTCTGAGAACCATTCATCGAACATAATTCTTTGCGTGTTCCGCTGAACAAAAGGATACTTATTTTCTTCGACATACAAAGTACACTTTTGCTGAAAATATATTGAAATAATAGAATTGTAGAAAATATCGATTAAATCGCAGAAAAGAAATACCATTGCAAAATTAATGAAATGTAAACATTATTTATTGCTTTTTATATTGAAACGGCACACTTCATAATGGCTGTAATCATTGGTTCAATCAAAGTTTTATCGGAATGCCTTACAAGTCTTATGACACAAACTAACTTTGTCCTTACTATCGGACATAAAACGAAAAATAAGTCAATACAAATAAAGCTAACTTTGGCATTGGATACTTTACTTTGTTGATGTTTCAAACAAAGTGATACAAAGATGACACCTATATAAGAACGATCGATCAAGGAAGAAAAGCACAATGATTTAGGCATTTCCTTCATTTTTTCCAGGAAAGTGAATTTTGAGAATTTGTTTGCGTTTGTAAAGCAGATTTATATTGAAAACGAAAAAAAAATGTTCACGAAACACAATGATTTGGGCATTTCCTTAATTTTTTTGAAGGAAAGTGAATTTTGAGAATTTTCTTGCGTTTGTGAAGCAGATTTATATTGAAATCGAAAAAAAAAGTTTCTCTATTTAAAATGAAAATAGTTCAAAAAAGAAACGTAACAAGAAAATTTAAAGTTCGGTGACAAATGTCACATCATATTGCCAAAAGTTAGCATCGGCGTTTCGTGTTAGAAGGCTTTCAATAAAATAAAACTTTTTATGTGTGAAAATTTATTGTTATATGTATTTTTAAAAATGTCTTTATTTTGCTAATCGAGAAGATATTTAGGTATTTGATTAAATATCAGAAAATTTTCACACATCGAATATTTTCACACACACATAGCATCGAAAAAAAATCCATTTTTCATTTTACCGATTTCTGCTCTTTAAAATAAAAACGTCACATGCCACCTCTGATTTTAGTAACCTTTCATCTCGTAAGGCAAATAAATACCTTTTCTTAGAATTCTTCATAAATCATTGATGTTTTAATTAGAAATTCGCAGAAAATCACACGCTGGTTTTATTTTCAAAAGGCGTATAATGTTACTGATTTACTAAAATGGTTATCTAACTAACCATCACGTCATTTCCCAGCAGGGGTAGTCAAAGAGGGTAGACTGCCACACATCTTCGTGTAGTCAAGCTGGCCTTAAGTCCGGATAGCGGCCGTTTTAACCTTACCCAGGCCGTGGTAATAAGCCAAGTATTTTACTATTCCGACCTTATGCTCCGCGTAACATTTACACTGAGATTGTAAATCAGGGGAAAAACAATAAGTACCATTATTAAAAAAAATCTAAGGTCTAAAATTTAAAAAAAAACATGATTCTTATATTCCGTAAATACAGTGAATTTATATCGCCGTTCTTGAAATAGTCGATGGTGTAATGGTCAATAAATTTGCCTTCCAAATTGATATTGGCGTTTGATTCTAGGCCGTGGAAATTTTTAGTTTTTTTTTACTTTTTATATTTACTTTTAATTGTACAAATATGTGAATTACCTCGTTTCCCGTGCTTTATCGTGGTTTTGTACTAATATAAAATATTTTTGATCAGGTATACTTACACCAATGGACAGGAACAGTGAAGAGGGGCAGGCACATGGTCAGCTGGATGTGCATGATTTCCACGGGGTGAATGGCTGTTACTGAGAAGGCAGTGGGCTGCTTGTACTTGTGGTGCAGCTTGTGGAAGTGTTTGTACAGGAAGGGGGTGTGGTACATACGGTGCATTATGTAGGTTGTGTAATCCTGCAAAAGAAGTTTAATCCTTTATAGATAATAAAAATTAAAAAAACAATAGACGTCACGGGACGCCTGGCAAATACGCAACATCGAAATTGTTTTTTTTTTAAGGAAGTAAAAATAAAAGTAAACATGTCTTTATATTTTTGATAGTTTTACAACTATTTTATCATTATTAAAATATAAACAAGTTATATATTATTTTTTATTTAGAATGGATCCATTCCCAATTTTAGTTGGAATAGAAGAAAATACAATGCACAGAGTTTTGGGGGCCGGGCGGAATGAGACGACCTGAAGAGTCACAAGGCTGGCCTAATGAAACGTCGTTCCGTGGAAGAGAGCCATCCCATCTTAATACGGCAGAGTGCGTTTTTTTATATTAACTCCACACAGGAGGCCCTGAAGAAAATAATTTCCCTCAGGGCCTATGTCATCCTTGGGGATGCTGTGTGGAGGGTCTTTTTGTGGAGAGGAAGGAGTGAACATGGGTCTTGAAGAGTCCTATGTTGTAGGAAGGAGGAAACACAGAGGCTGGCAGTTCGTTCCACAGCCGAGCTGTTGAACTTATAACGAATCGTAGAAGCGACCCGTTCTCATGTGACAAATGTCAACCGTGTACAAATGTTGAGCGCGCGTTTGGCGTGTATCCCGACTACGCACCGGTGCCGAAGGGATCAATGACGCTAGTTCCTCGCGTTTACACCCGTTCTCATGTGACAAATGTCAACCGTGTACAAATGTTGAGCGCGCGTTTGGCGTGTATCCCGACTACGCACCGGTGCCGAAGGGATCAATGACGCTAGTTCCTCGCGTTTACACCCTGGGCACGCAAAATATGCTTCCCATCAAAAAAAAAATTAACACTGTTTTTTCTATCAACATAATATATTCTTCATCATATTTTCTTTCAGTAAAATTATACAATATTAATTTGTTGTTGAATTTTTTTCTCATAAAATTGAAAAAATTCTCCATTTTTATAAAATGTAAATGATATTTGATTTTTTTAGCTTTTTAATAATTGTTCAAAATTTCAAATATAACTCAAGTGGTACTAATGGCCAAATTAAATTTAAAAAAGTTGAATGTTTTCTAAAAAAAACGTCTTAAATATCTATGACTGAGCGAGTGCGAAATAGTAGAGTTGACTTTAGAGTATTTCTACTTAATAATATAGTTAAGATAATTTAATTTATTTTTTGGAAAACGATTGCCATTCACATAATGTTATGATTCACGGCAGATAATTACATTCTGAAAAAAGTAAATAGGGAATAAAAGAAATATCTTAGCGATAAAACCAAATATTTTTCTGTGACTTAAATTGTTTTAATGAAGGAAAATATTCACCTTATCACTTATTCGTTATTTACTTACCAAAAGATTTAAGGCTCTGTAGTAAACGTTCAAAAATAATAAGAAAATGGTTTGAATAACTATAAATAACGAAATAAATAATAGTAACAGAATAACAAAATACCTAACCAAATTGAATAATTTTCTTTTATTTCAAATATATTTGCTAGAGTTAAGTATATATTACTATTTTTTTTAATTACGATACAAAGATTATCAAAGAAACAATTTCGAATTATTTTATGGGCAATTTAGCATTTTTTGTGACTTAATCTTATTCATTAAAAAAAAGTCTTACCTAACGCAAGTTTAAATATAATTTTTAAAAAATTTGAAAATAAAACATCGAAAAAAACAAAAGTAGGAAGTATTTAGGAAGAATTTATATAAGACAAATTTGTGTTCGCGCAAAAATAAGTCGTTTGTAATTTAAATTTACGCCCACCAAAATCCTTTTTTCATCAACTTTATATTTGATCATATTTGTATCATAAATTCAGCAAAATTATTTTAAGTAAATTATCATTAATTCACAAATAATTACCAAAGTTAGCTTCTAAAATAATGAAAAACGAGTTCTTTAATGGCCTATATTTCATAATTAAGAACATAAAAAGTATAATGCACATCTGTCCAAAATATTTGCTATAATTTTTTAGTAAAAAAGTAATTTTTAGGTTTTGTGGGGTATTTTGGTATCAAATCCAAGTTCAATCAAATTTAATTTTAGAATAAAAAGTGCTGCGCAGTCGTTTCCCTTCAAATGTTTAGTGTTGTGAAAGCTTTATTCTATCTTCCATTTAATTAGTTAAGTTGGTAGCCGGATAATATAGAAAACATGATAAAATAATATAATGTTAGGTGAGGTTTGGTAAGGTTAGTTTAATGTAGATTAGGTTTGTTATTTTTCATAGTTTGTATTTGGGATTACTGTTTATGTTGATGATTTCTTGGAACCTGTTAATTACCCACCTGATATACAAATATGACAGCAAACTGCAGGAAGAACCAAGCCCATCCATACTGATCCATCTCGTAGTAGATAGTGCATGGGTTTCCATTGTAGATGTAGCAGGCCAGGGTGGCAGAATAAGTTCCGGTTACGAATAGAGCAAAGGTTCCCACCATGATCTCGTGGAGTTCAAGCTCTGGAGAAAGCCATTTCGTGGGTTGGAGCTTCCATTCTGACGCCTTTTCTCGACGTTGTACGTAGAAATACCACTGAAATCATTTGAAAATATTTTAATTGTCTTACTAATAATTAACAATTAAGAACGCCCAACAATTGAAAAAGGATGCCACATCTGGGCTGGAGCCCCGCAATACTTAATAAACCTACTTTATTCTGTGCAAAGGAGGGCGGTGAGACCGATTGCTATCTCTAATACACAGACTCAATGCGGGCACGCTGAGTCCGTTCTACGGGTATTTTAATGGAGCCTGCTCTAAGGAGCCTGAGCTAACAGCATGGACCCCAGATTATACGAGCAAAACACCCGTTCACAGTTGACATTGGCTTCATGAAAACGAGCCACTTATTCATCATTCTCGTTTTTGTGTAAAACGCAATGTGGAACATCTGTTTTTCCTCCCCCATTTTTTCTGAGCCACATTAAGACCCGGATTAACAAATCCTTTCTTACTGCCCCTGTTTTAACCCGTCTTGCAACGCTACCCAACTGAATAGCGACATAGCTCCCTTGCCTTTAAACTGTACCGACAAGGGCACTCTTGTGAGGTGTCATTTAATTTATTTATCTTTAAATGTTCACATTCACTGATTGAATCACATCAATAGTGCACATCATTTATTGATTGAATCACATCAATAGTGCTTGATATGGTTATTCTTCAATGGTCCGTCTATACGTTCAATTTTTCTTACACAAACTTTAATTTGCACAATTAATGAAAATGGTATACCGCGCAAAGGCTAGAATGGAATTAAATTTTCAAAAACTGAAGGTTCGTCTACACGCAGCGGCTTGCATGCGCTATCAGTTCAAAAAATTTGCGCGAAAACACGGTTCAATGTGTGGTAGGCCGGAGAGATTTTTTTTTCTACGAATTTCAAAATCCCTATATGTTTAATCATTGGACTCTATAGTATAAATATGATATAATCTCAACATTTTATTGACCTGCCTTAATATCTTCAAGTGGACTCTACAAAAAAAATATTTATAACTAACTAACTCACTAACTAACCATCACGCCGTTTCCCCGCAGGGGTAGGCAGAGAGAACGGACCGCCAAACAACTCGGTCTTGGCACACACTCCTTGCCTCATTCACATTCATACATCGTCTCATACATACTCTTCTATTGTTCTGACTCTTGACATGGCCCGACTCAAGTATCTGATTCACTTGGTCGTGCCATGTCTTCCTCGGGCGTCCCCGACTTCTGCTACCATTCACATTTGCATCGTATATTCTCCTTACACTCCTTTCTTCGCTCATTCGCTCTACATGCCCAAACCATCTAAGCGTCCCTTTCTTGATCTTACTCATTACGCTTACATCAGCCTTGCACTCTTTGCGGATATCCACATTTATATTAAAATATTTATATATTATTATTTATGGTGGCATGTGAACCAAAGATTATTTTTTCTAACTTTTTAAACTCTTTCTAGTAACTTCCGTTAAAACAAACAGTGAAAAATTATCTTAGACCCTATCGGGTCTAAGATCAAACAGTATAAAACTCAAAATCACTCCCATTCAACGATTTCTTAATGGCACACATATTTACTAAAAAATGACCTACACAAGAAAAGATTTGACGTGTCCTGTGTTTGATGAATCAAAATAGTTTTAATACAACATGCTACCGATTTATTATGAAATTATAAAGTAAGTCGCTGTAGTGGACAAAACGCTGTAGTGAAGTTGAATCAATATCGTTATAGTTTATCACAACAATTGAAGATAGTTATAACAAAGTTGACTGAAATAATAGATTATTACATATTGATTAATTGTACCCGTGTTTATGGATAAAAGGAGGGTAATTGTGCGATGAGATTAACAGTCGGTTTAATTAAAAGGTGTAAATTTTACTCCAACTGGTGGTAATTCTTTACCTAAAACTGTTACTGTATCTAATAAAGTTTAAAGTTAGAATATATATACACTTTCATCAGGAGAGTAAAAATCTATATATAAAGGTAGATTATTACAATATAGCGCCCCTGAGGTGATATCTCACAAAAGCGGCGCTATGCAAATTGTCCAATTAATAAATAAATATAATGTTTACATTTTATTATGTAGGTACGTATGCATTGATATTCAATGGAAATAGATAAAATAATGTTATCCTATTAAACTTTATTTTATTAAAAAACAAATAACTTTTATAACATCACTTTATTATATACAACCAATACATGTTTCATGAACGAAGTATACACCGAAGTCAAAAATTAAATATAGATTACAATTGGAAAAAAGAAGTGGAAGGAGGGGGGAGGGGTAAGAGTAGGCTGGGTTTATAAGAATTAGGAATTACAATATGAAAGACCAGTTAAGTGGGAAAATATTTAAAAGAGAGTTTATTAAAAAAAAATCTTGTTAATTATATCTACTTTTATAAACATGTTCTCTTATTTCTAAAATTTCGAAATTATTTATTTGTGATGCTTTATATCCTGTGTGAAGTATTTTAAGACCTGAAAAAAAAATTGCATAAAACCATAAAACAATATATTCATAAGACAAATAACATTTAATAACGGTTATTCTAATAAATTGAAAGTTGAAATACTAAATAAAAAAATTAAACATATTCTCTTCAAACGGTATTTTTACCCTATTTCTTAAGATATAAATAAACAATCAGGATTAAAGCATCGCAAATAAATAATTTTTAAATTTTTGAAATTGTAAAACATGTCAATATAAAATCAGATATAATTAATAAGCAAAAAAAATTATAAATAATAATGAAAAATGCCATTGCAAAGTTTAAATAAACTCCCAGAAGAAATCTTTTTATGAAACGCTTAATGGTGAAGTAATTTTGCATATTTAAATATTCGCGCCAGTTATTTGGTTAGTTTTTACACCGCCAGAGGTGCGCTCTGTGTCGGCCAGCTATTGCCGGCCATATTAAATGAACGCGTGCTTTTTTCGTCAAACGTCAAACGTAATCACGTAATTGTGGATAATTTTCACTGTAATTTAATTAATCCAATGGATTATAAACTTTTTAAAACATATTTTCTTCGATATTATCCAAAAATTATATGAGGAGAAACGATATTTTTGAAAAAATATCGTATTACATGTGGCGATTCTTTTTCAGTATGAAATCGTGTCTTAATTTTTAATGTCTTATTTTTTTGTATCCAGTCGCCTGCAAACCGAAATGAACCTTACGGTT
The DNA here is from genome assembly GCF_061612785.1 of Hesperophylax consimilis. Taxonomy (NCBI): domain Eukaryota; kingdom Metazoa; phylum Arthropoda; class Insecta; order Trichoptera; family Limnephilidae; genus Hesperophylax; species Hesperophylax consimilis. The sequence continues at coordinate 10,762,517 of NC_142841.1, read as the reverse complement.
GCTTAAAATTGAGGGGCAGATTGGTATTTTTGCCTGCAGACCCCCAATGCAGAATTTATCCGAATCACATAATATGAATTAGACCAATCAGAGGGCCTACATCATCCAGACGCTGGGACAATAATACTATCAGATGCAACAATTTATCTATGCAAGCGAGCAAAAACATGTCTGACGAAGCATGTTTGTTCGAAACCGGCTTGCTTTTGGTAAAAAATTAAATGGTACACTTAAAAATAGTATTTCATTCGACCCATGAAATATCGCATTTTTATTTAACTTACTCGTAAAACGATTATTATTTTAAACATTCTAGAAATGTAACAGATTTGTTAAATGTTTGTTGTGGTATTTTCTTTTTTAGTTAGCGTACTCGATACAATAAACACCCAGTTCCAACTGAATCACGTACTTCATACATATCTTATTCATAGGGCTTACGTTAAACATCACGTAAAAAGGTTTCTATTAAGTAGGTAATCATTATGTATTCTAAAAGCACCCAAACTTGATGACAGAGTGGGTGCAAATACGCCTACAGTTGCAAAGTCAATAGTTTATCCGCCCACTGGAAGCTTATGCCAACTTTTATTCTCCGCCATTCCCACAGACAAAAAGAACTGAAAAACCAGATACCGATTTCTCATTTACAAATACGTTTCTTTATTTTTTTATAATCAAAAGAGATTTTTCATGACTAAGTAAAACGCCGAATTTTTCTCTCCACGACCTACACGTTTTTTTAGTTTTAATAGGAATGTACGAATTATTTCTATATTTTTTCTTTTTAAATATTTAATTGAAAAATATAACATTGTATACACCACTATCACATCAAAATAATCGACATATTTCAAGCCAATAGATTCTTCGTCACGATAAACGTATAGTGAAAATTAACAAATACAATCACAGACAAACGAGTTAAAAAAAAGTACTTATGGACTTATACTCTAGGAGCGATGATTAATTAGTTTTTATTATTACAAAAAAAACAATAAAGTAATAAATTAAAAATAAAATAGGTAATTGTTGCATTTATGTATGTATTTAAAATCTTTTATAAATTAAAACAACATAATCAAAGAGTAACTAAGCCGTCCACATAATAATAAAATAATTAATTATCAATATAGGTATTAATGTAAAAATAAATTTAAGAAATTTAATTGACTCGTAAAACTATTTCCAATTTTAAAAAATTGAAAGTTATCTTATGTAAACTTATTGCATCCATATATAAAATATTATAAATAAATTGCACATACATCAAAGAATGATCTGTTTTTAAAATGTGTTTGGCAAATTCAAAATAATTATTATTATTCACGTGATTAAGATTGTTGAAGAAAAAATGTAAATATTTTTTTCTTATTTAAAATATACTTACTATCTACACTAAATATGAATGCCTCTTTACACCACATTAAGCTTACACAAATTTGTTTCCTTGATAAAGATGCAATGTCCTTAATCCTTCGCATAAACTATGCCTGTACCATTATTAAACTGAACGCAATGTACATTCCTCTTCCACACACAAGCAAATGCTTCTAAAAGAAGAGTAGTAAAAATAATATTGATGTAAAATTACTTAGTGTGAATCTTAATTTACATGCATCTGAAAAGTTTCATCAAAAATTAAAAATAAGGAAAGCAATAAGCGAAATTAAAAGAAATGTCCTTTAAAAATGAAGTTAGATGCCATTATTTTATTGGTCTTCAGTTTGGTACTTATTTGCAGTTTAATACAGGTCCAATTATTAGGCAATATTTATTTATTTTTATTTTTTATTTATTTATTTTTATTTAAGTACATAAAACAGGCATGGTGCCCAAAAATTTATATACATGGATGTTTAAATACATAATAATAACAAAATGATAATAACAAAAATAGTAACAAAAGGAAAATGTAAGTAATATTAATATTAATCTATTATAATAATATGTAAGCTAAATATGCAAGTAAATAACAAATAAGAATGGGTAAAAGGTAAATACAAATATGTTCATAAACTATTTGTTATTGTCACACCTGTACTGGTGAGACACTGATTAGGTAGGTACAATGTTGCTTCTCTTTAAATAAAGGGCTTCATCACAATATCAGCTTAATATGATTAAAGGTAATACATTTTTTTTGAAGTGTTTAAATTGGTCATTAAAAATGTCTATTTCATTATTAGAGCCATGTATAATGTTATAATTTCTTAATGTTCGCGGTACAGGGGAAAAATATCCTGTATTTGTGTGGTAGGCTTTAATATAGAAAATGTCTTTCATCCTCCTTGTTGATTTTCTTGATGGTATATTGATGTTAATTTGGGATAAAATGTTTGGTGTATCAACTGATGCATGTATAATTTTGTGTAGGAGCAGTACGTCAGAAAGTTTACGTCTGACCGTCAGTGAGTGTAGTTTATAGTGCAAAATTCGGTCATTATATGTTCCAAATTGACCAGATAAACCTTCACGATAAGCAATTACACGGGTTAGTTTCCTTTGTATGGATTCAATCCTATAATTATGAATCTCATAATTGGGAGACCAAATTGTTGATGCGTATTCGAGAATACTTCGCACAATTGATTTATATAATGTTAAAGTTAATTCTGTACTTTTAAAACAATTCGTGATTCTTAGCGTTAATCCTAATACTTGTGATGCACTTTTTGAAATTTTATCTACATGTTTATTGAAGCTAAGTGACGAGTCAAATGTCACGCCTAAGTCTTTGATTGAAGTTGTGTTTTGTAAAGGGATATTGTTAATGTGATATGTGTTTAAGAATTTATTAATGTTCTTTGTGAATGAAATTACGGCACATTTGTTTTCATTAAAATATAAATCATTTAGTGTGCACCATTCATGAAGTGATGATAAGTCTTTTTGCAAATCGGTGCAATCTTCTAATGATGTAATTTTTTTGTACAACTTAAGGTCATCGGCAAACAGGAGATATTTTGATGTTTTTATTCTTAAAATTATGTCGTTGATAAAGATTAAAAACAACAAAGGTCCAAGATGCGAGCCCTGCGGAATTCCCGACGTTACAGTAAAAATATCAGCGGAGTAGCCTCCTACAACCACTTGCAGTTTTCTTTCTGTAATGTAACTTTCGAACCATTTCAAAGTATTTCCATTTATGCCAAACTTTTCCAGCTTCTTGATGAGTAATGATTGATTTAACTGGTCAAATGCTTTACAAAAATCCGTGTAGATGGCATCTACTTGTAAACGTTTATCGATGCTATCGCGGATGTACTGGGAGTATTCGAGAAGGTTAGTTGTTGTGGAACGCCGAGGGAAAAACCCGTGTTGCTTAATGATAATATATTTACCTACATGAGCTAATAGACAGTCATATATTATTGACTCAAACAACTTTCCTATGCAGTCAAGTTTAGAGATAGGTCTATAATTTTTTATATCGCTCTTACAACCTTTCTTAAATATAGGTGTTAAGAAAGCCGTTTTCCATTTGACTGGGAAAACACCTTCTTGTAATGATTTGTTATAAAGAAGGCTAAGTGGTCTGGCAAGAACATCTCTGCACATTTTCAAAAATATTGGCGGGATACCATCAGGACCTGATCCCTTATTGGTTCTCAATTTCTTACACTTGACTAATATCATTAAGGGCGAAACAGTGATCATACCAAGGCTTTCGTTACAGAAATCTTCAGATATTTGTGGTGAATAGTTTGCATTGTGAGGTTTATAAACAGATTGAAAGTGCTTAGAAAAAAGCCCGCAGATAACTTGACCTTGGGTAGTTTTTATATCATTTAGGTGCATCTCTTTTGGAATATCGGTTGTGTTTTTATATTTGCTTTTTGCAAATTTCCAGAAATCATTCGGGTTAGCTTTTAAATTTTGTTTGATTAAGTCTAAATGCTTATGATAACAAACTCTAATCAGATTTTTTGTTCTGGTTCTAATCAAGCTGAATGATAAATGATCTAGTTCATTACCATATTTCTTATATTTTTTATGAAATTTGTTTTTTTCCTTTATCAAACGAATGAGATCTTTTGAGTACCACTTAGGAAAGTGATTTTTGTTCGTTTTGAGGGGAACATGAGAAGAGATAATCTGGTAGAGTATGCTGTAAAACTGATCGACAGATTGATCAATATTTCCCTGATTAATGAATTCCCAATCAATCTCACATATGTATTACCATTTGAGTGATGGCTTATTTACCAAAAAAATGCCTCTAGCGATGTAGGTTTCGGATCCTCGGCGCTCACTCTAAAAATCATACCTCCGAATATTGATACGAAAACATGATCCACCTCTAATTTTTCGTTTATCGCATATTTGTAGGTTTTATTCACTGTAGCTTATTTAGCCACATTTTGGCTTATTTAGACACATTTTGGCCAATTTGCGAAACCCCCGAGCTTAGGCTGGCCAAAATGTAGCCAATTTAAAGAGATTTATATTTTTTTTATTATAAACTAACAAATTTACAAAGCAAATGAATTTCCCATTTTTGAACAGATGTCTAACGTCTCTGCCATACCCTACAATACCCTAATAAAAACAAGATTTTTCAGTTTCGAGATATTTTTGAAATGCCGTCTTGTCGTTGCAATAAAAATTCCCGTGAATGCTTATTTTATGTATTGTAGACCAATGTATTTGTAAATCATATGTTTTGCATATTTGAAGTTAATTTAATGTCATAAAATGAAAAACAAGATTCTGAAGTGAAGCTTAATTTGCGCCTGTCAAAAAATGTTATTTTTCGATTTTATTCCTAAATTAACGTTAAATTAAATGTGTAAAATCGTAACTTATGTGATTTTTAATAGTAATTCAGTTAGAGTAGTTCATAAAAAAGAAATTAAAACAATTTATATCATTCCAGGATGATTTTTAGTCTGAACGATAGAAAAAATATTTGTCAAGTGAAAAAAAACAAGCAATTTCAGCGGTTTTTTCTGAGTATTTTCTATTTTTTTCATTAAAAGAGTAATGCGTAATGATATTATAAACACATTTTTTAACCTTGTTTTCAGTTCTATTGAACTGTTAAAACATGTTGATTTGAAATCAATGAATTTTTTTTTATAAAACCTGCAAACTTTAAAAAAAATACGAAATATAGGTAAATATATTGGCTTTAAACGAGAGTTAATAATTTATCTTTTTAAATATCAATATTCGGAGGTATAATTTTTTAATGAGTCTACTTTCATCCTTTGTACTAGTTCCATGCAATTCCATGCAACGGGGTTTGTAAAAGAATTCCATTTGGATGGCCAAACTTGCTTTCTTTGACTACTTCGTATTAAGCGATCACTGCTATCCGTCACTCAACTCTGAAACTCTGTTTATTGAAAATCCTGAATTCAACCCTCTTTCAATACCGTTATCATGTTTTCCAAAAACATACATGAGAATGTGACCTCTTAACTTACTCGTACAGGAGTATTTTCTACTGTCATGTTTTACAGTTCCTGCTAGAGGTGGGTAAAATAAAGTGAAATAGATTTTTCGTAACTGTTTATGTTCCGAAACGGTTGCAACAGTTTCGCAAATTTAGAGGTAATCGTTAAAAAAAACGTGCAAATTTACCCGCCATATATCCACACAAAATGATTTTAATAGAGTACCATTGGTTTGAAAATTACACGCCTAATTATAAAACTTTTTCCCCGACAAAACTGATGTACTCATCGTAGAACATTGCTAATAACGAAGCTGCATCGCTGACCTTTGCGATGAAATACTTTTGAAACAAATCAACGCCCATGCTGTACGTGAAACCTGTAATGATGAAACTCCTAAGCCTGATACTGTTTACTGTAACCGTTTTTTGTTTAATTTTAACTATTTTAGATTGAATGAGAAAAGTTGGAGTTAAATAATATGTACAAAATTAATATTTATTTATTACAATACCCTAAGTTACGCAAATGCCCTATTACGGTGGTAACATAATACAAATAAGAATAGTACCATACAACAATATACATAGTTTTATAATATATTTAAATTTATTTTTTTTTTAAATTTAAATTTTTAAAATAATTATTATTATTCGACCATTTTCCGTTCCATTATTTGGGCAGCTGTCCATTTATTGGTGGTTGAGGAATTTGAGTGTCTCGATGTTGGTAGGCAAATTGGATAACGGCAGACTGTAAGAAACCTGCTTTTCCAGTCCTCAAGTACAATTTAATTTAATTTAATGATGGTACATTACTACTTATATAAATTTAATGTTTGCAACCAACGAAAGCCTACATTAAAATATATATAATAAATATAAGTCATTACGTTTTTTTTAAAACAGTTTCGAGTAATCGTTTATTTTGAGTTGGTGCCCGAAACGGTTTCGGTTATTTTGATTAAAAAAACTGATTTGCCCACCTCTAGACCTACCTGCTAAGTGTTTCGTGTATTTTTCTCACGAATATTGCATTCTAAAACTACCTACATTGCCAAATCTAAAAATACATCAAACTGAGATCACGGTCTTTAAAGCTATAATCTTCAATGTGCATGAATATAAATAAAGTATTTGTTTTTATCCCTATGTAGGGGTTGAATTCATCCAATCTGATAACAACGTATATTTTTGATACGCTGTATCTATAGTACAAAATTTTCCAATAAGAGATGTTATTTTTACATTCAATCGTAAAAGATCAATAATTTCGTTGCTTGTGTGGCACGTAGCGCCGTCTTTTTGAAAGTAAACGTTGTTCAAATCAATACCATCCAATTTTGGCCATAAAAAATCATCAATCATCTCTCGATAGCGCAATCCATTCATCGCAACTCTTGTTCCAGCCTCATTTTCGAAAAAGTAATGTTCAATGACTCCGCTGGACCATAAACCGCACCAAACAGTCACATTTTGAGGATAAAGAGGCTTTTTTAACAATAACTCTTGGGTTTTCCAAGCCCCAGATGCGACAATTTTGCTTGTTGACGAAGCCACCGAGGTGGAAATGGGCCTCATCACTCAAGATGATTTGCATTTGATTCACTCAAGTGAATTTTAATAATTTCAATGCGTTGTTGAAGCGTGTACCGTTCCATTTTTATTAAAAACATAGTTTCTACTTATCAAATGTTAAAAAATGACAGCTTCAAAAGTAACGTCTACCGAAATAGCGGGCTATTCAAAATAACACCTCTTATTGGAAAACCTCTATATTGAATTTGACCAGACTTACATGCAAGAATCCACCGATGATGAAGTACATTCCATAGGAGACGATATTGGCGCCTACCCAGAAGTACATCCAATCGTTCATTTTGAGTTTCTCCAGAGAAAAGACATCGGACATGGTCAGTTCCTCTTCAGTCTCAATTCCGGTTGAGTTGTATTTTCCGCCCCACTGCTTCATGGCCGTTACAAGGATGATCACCCATTCTCCTGAAAAAGTCATGAATTATTAAAAACACTTATTTTAGTTGTTACTCCGTCTATTTTTTTGTGACTCCGGTTCAATGAACTCTATTTTTATGTGTCATTTTCGAAATTGGAAGTGTTTGTTTGGAGATTTCAAACAAGGGTCAAAGGGTAATATTTTCAAAACAAATTAGAACTGATTTAATGATCTCGTTGATGTATCATATTTAAAACCTTACTGTCAAAATTCTACATTTTAACGAATATAATTTGAGTTCATTTTAGTGCAGAAATAAGAGTTAAATCTTCGTCAGGCATTCCCGACTTTTTTTACCTTTCACTACCGTTAATAATATCGCCACTACAAAAATCTACATTACATCGACATTGATATTCTACCCCGCATGTCATTCCCGTGCAGAGATAATGTGGTAATTCTTCCTGTTTAAAATTAAAAATACTCTGTAAACACTCCCGGCTCTAATAAGAACAAATTTTGAAGTTGACAGCAAAATCGGTCCAGTAATGTTTGAGTCTATAGTGAACAAACAAACAAACATTTTTAAATATTAAATAGATTACATTTATTATTTCTTATTTGAGAACTTTGCAGTCTTCTGCGAAATATTAAATAATAAATAATTAATTTGGTGACTTCCTTGATAAAAATCTACAATATCACACACAAAGGGGACAAACACTACTATTAAAGATTGAATACTTTTATTCGATAAGATTTTCCCACCTGCTGGCGGGGTTTAAGGCTATGATAATTTTTTATCATTTATACTTCTTTGCACCTGCGTAGGTACTTCAAATAAATCATTATTATAATTGATATTTTTAAGCATTTTACCTGCTTAAAATCTGTGAATGAGTACGAACAAAAAAAAACATTTTTTTCTGCATTACATGTATTTTTAATGATGTATTTAAAAATATGTTTTTTTTTGTTTGACAGAGTATTGAACATTCCTTCATAGGGACTGGTGTCAACCGCGCTTAAAACTAAGCCTAATAAATTTCGTATATTAACTGCTGTAAAGTCATCCATTTTTGATGCGTAAATGTCCGCGTGTGTATGCGTGATTACCATCAAAAGTTTAAAAATGCATTGTCATCAACAACAAGTCTATGTGCTGAGTTTCAGCTCGATCGGAAGTTTGTTGATTTCTACTTCAAACATTTGCATTCATTCACGAAAACAAAAGTGAAATTTAAATAGACGATTTTAATAATAATATTTTTTATTCTATCTCAGAAATGCCAATTTCACGATTCAATACATTAAACAATGCCTACCGATGAATTTTATCAATTTGCTTTTTGCTTTAGATCTGTGCAGTTGCGTAATAATATTGTAATATAATAATAATTCGTTATAGTCTTGTAATTTCTCAAAAATAGAATTAAATTGGTGACTTCAGTGTAGTGATCAAAACACCGATACGGATACTTGGCAAATCTTACCAGAATGTCTTCTGTCAACTGTCTTTTATCGGGTCAAATCTACCATATAATTAATTGTATATCAAAAGATTTATTGATTTTAAACATAATTCAATCACTCTATCTTAAGTCACAATGATTGCTTTCCAATCCAATGGCGAAAATGTATAGTACAATGCTCCTACTAATGAATGTATCTATGCTTATAGGTGCATAGGTACTCTTGTCTTATCTCAGATTAATATAGAGTATTTAATAATCATTACTGAAGAAGGAATATTATCAGGTACACGCTTTTACATGTAGGTAAAGCAAATTTAATGTGATAAGCAACAAAGAAAAATGTTAGATTTAATCTTAATATTTTTTGTAGTTATTATCTAAAGAATTTATTATTAGGTATTGGATTTTCGCACAATTTTTAATTTGACAAACAAAGTGTTAATAGTTCAATTCCCTCTAAAATAGTCTAAAATTAGTAGGTTGAACATATTTTAAGGATATACAAAGTATACAGTATACAAAGATGTAAGTAACAAAATAATGACGATTCAAGGTTATTGTTATCAAATGCCTATCGTACTTGTATACCGCTAAACCTAACTGTAACAGAACATGTATGCCTTTAAACCTTCCATTTATATTTTTATCAAAATACTTCAATTGTTATCAGCCGATGATATTTGAATCATTTCGAAACAGTTTCAGTTTCAAAACTCTTTTTAAATTTGATGAACGTTTAGAAAGAATTCAGTTTTGGATCAAAGACGATGTCAAATGCTTTTATAATTTTATTAAATCCCAAAAAGTACATTCACATTCCCAAATCAACTTGAGCGACGGACCGGAAATTATTTCTGACCCCGAAATAGTAATGCAAAAAATTGCAGACTACTTCGAATCAGTATACATCCAGACAGTCCCTCAATTGAATCTAGAAGCCCTGGAACATCCGAAAAATCGTTATTTGGCTCTCCTTCTCAGAGGAAGTAGATTCCTGTATTCAGACTCTAAAGCCTGAAAAAGCTTCAGGCCCAGACGAAATACCCCCTAATATAATTACTTACATGTCTAAGATCATCAGTTATCCACTGAGCTGTATATTTAATCTTAGCACATCGATTGGTTATTTCCCCATTCTTGGAAACTCACGCTTGTAAGCCCAATCTTCAAAGCCGGAGACAAGGTTGATACAAAGAATTACATACCTGTAGCCATACTGTCAACTATAAAAAAATATTTGAAATGATTATTTAAAAGAAATAACATTACCAAATTATGCCTTTTTCTTAGAAAACCCACACGGTATTGTGCCAAAAAAATCCACAGTTTCCTTCGGACTGAAGTCAAGACACCAAACAGGATGTAGTGTATATATACTATTTTATTTTTGATTTATATTTTAATTTTATGTTTAGGTACCTGCCTAATATATTTTTTTTTCTCTTTGTTTTATCTTATTTCCCTTTTTTATAATTTGTTTACTTTATTTTATTGTTTCCCTGTTTTACTGCATTTCGTGTAATATGGCAGACTGGGATTGCACTATCCTCCCAGTCTTGCTGGATTAAAACTTAAATATATTAATAAAAATAAGTATACGGATTTTGCCAAGGCATTTGATCGAGTTGATCTAATGAATTTAAAATTAAAAAAAATTGAGCAAAAAATATTCACATTAGGTATTGACAATAGGCACATTATCAGTGTTTTTGTTAAAGAATACTATCCCGATATTGTTTATAATAGTTGAGTTTGATGATTTTCTTGTAATAATAATTTTGGATTGCCCATGTCGTGGCATCTGTCATGAATTCCCTTAGGATCCCCATATTCCATGTGATCTATCTGTGTATGTGTTATGTGATGTTCTTATGTGATTGAATATAATTGTAAATCTGCTCATTTCAACTCAGGAATTCTGTTGTTTTTCATTTGGAACAATTATCAGTCATATTAAAAAAAAATACAGTGTGTGGCAAGCCTACGCACGACGGAAGTGAAACTTTTAGTATTCTTCTCTCTCTCTTTTCATTTCATATTATTATTATTCAGAATGCTGTACATTATATTTTTGTTGTTTGTTTTTGGGGTGTTATGCCGTGTTGCGCTAACTCCTTCTTTAGCCGACGTTTCGGACAGCGTTGCAGTGTCCATCATCAGGGCAGATCCGGTAGATACCGGATGATGGACACTGTAACGCTGTCCGAAACGTCGGCTAAAGAAAGAGTTAGCGCAACACGGCATAACACCACAAAAACAAACAACAAAAATGCTTTTGGCCGTGAAAATCTAAAAACTTACCTATACATTATAGTTTTAAAAAGCAAAAATTTATTTATAGGCGTGTTGTTAACAAATGAACGTTTAACTAGATTCCTAATATTGACATATTTATAAGTAGCATGTGATAAAAAAAATTAAAAGTTATAAAAATATGGGATTCGAACCCGGGTCCTGCATAACGAGTGTCGAACGCTCTGCCTCTAAACCACAAGGAGAGGTATCTCGCGCGACGAGAACCGCGTATAACGTGTACTCTTCAATTGACTTTTAACGTGTAAATTTTCGTTTTCAAACACGGCAAATGAATAATATCACATAACGTCTCGTTAACGCTTTATATAGGGTCGAATAGAAGATATATCGGCAGTGTGAAGTCATATCTGTCGTTTTTAAAAATATGTCCGTATATTTGTCCGTAGATATATTAATTAATAATGGGTGTGTTTTTTACTAAAAAAACTTGTCACGCACGTCTGCGAGAATAATTAGTATCGTTATCGGCCTTGATTAGTAATTTTAATGATTCAAAATAAAAAATAATTAATCAAAATACCGAGCGACTCTACCGGCTCGATTTGTAAGCTATATTTCGAAAAAAATATCATATAGGTACCGACCGTTAATTCTAGCCAATTACTCGAGTGAACACCTGCCGGTCTAGAGTCTCAGTAAATGGATTTAGACATTTCGGGAGACTATCGGTTAAAATTAACAAATTTATGTAATTTTTTTTTAAATTATTTAAAAAAATGTAGATATTTTCTTATATGTATGCCTGACAAAGTCGCAGCACGAGAGCATTTTATCACTTTTTCTCGTATTAAAAAAATCGCAAAAAGAAAAAAAAAATACTTCAAGCGTGGATCGAACCTCGGTTCTTCACGACGACAATCGGGCGCTCTGCCTCTACACCGCGAAGCTGAGTTTGGAGAGGGACCTAAACTAGGTATATAATATTAGCTAGGCTCCTATAGCGAAATGATCCCCGTTTTTCGTGACGGTCATGAGTCGGTTTTACTCCGGTCCTCGAAAATGCATAACGCGCGTAAAGAACTTTCACTTTTTTTTTTTTTTTTTTTTTGTATTAGGCAATTCACCCTAAAGAGAGTGCTTTGTGCCGATTGGGTTAAGATATATGGTTAAACTGATGTGAATTATCTATAAGGGGACTGGACATATCATATATTAAAGTCATTCAAATCTATAAACTTATAAAGAATAGAATATACGTGAGAGTTGTTGAGAGACAGCAAATATGGAATACTAAGGGGAGACTGGTGGGTGATTTTAATAAGCAATCGATACATGCCTTTGAAAGAAGAATGGTTTTTACAATTGAAGAAGACATGGTCAAGAGTCTCATCCTCCACACCACACTGGCATAATGAACTTTCGAGCACCCGAATTTTAAACAAATGAGTTGCAATAGAGCAGTGGCCAATTCTCATTCTCGAGATACAGGAAATAAATCTTTTGGACTTTTTTTTGCCGTGGAACCAGGGTTTACTTGGAATATGATTTTGTATTCCAGCATAGAAAGATCCAGTTTGAGTTTTCGTGATTGTCCAATTTTCTTCCCAGGAACGAGACATGTTGGATTTAAGAATAGAGAAGACGTCAGAGACAGGAATTTTAAAATCTAAAGGAATAGAACCAGATACAGTTCCAAGTTTAGCGAGAGAATCAGCTTTCTCGTTACCCTCAATTCCTAGATGGCCAGGCACCCAAACCAGTATTGTCTCAAACATAGATTCGTTTAAAGAATCGAGGATTTTTTTAATATTACAAATAACATAGTCTTCTGGACATCGAACGATATTAGAGGAAATTTTTAATACTGCACTTAGAGAGTCAGTACACACTAAGGCTCGACGAATATTGAGGAGTTGGATTTGAATTAAAGCTTGTTCAATTGCGAAGCATTCTGCAGTAAATATGGAAATTTCTTTAGGCAATTTATAAGACAGATTAACATTGAATTCAGGAATATATACCGATGCGCCACATTCTTTGTGGTCGGATTTGGAACCATCTGTGTATATGAGGGAAAATCCAGGAAACTTTGAAAATATAAAGTTTTTAAAATGTTCTTCAACATTTTGAAAGTTATTAGCTGATGATAAAATGTTCGTCCGGAAGTCAGAAATTATTACGTTTGGGATAAAATTAATAGCATTAAACGGGGTACTGTAAATAGGAAGGATTGGATCATCTTGTAGATTTTGAAGGTAAGAAGACAGATATTTAAATGATAGAAAACTTTTTAATAAGAGAGGGAATCGATCTCTATCTATTACCCTCCTTCTGCTATTTAAATTACTTAACAAACGATCGAGACTCTGTTCCAATGGGTGACGCGATAAAGATAACGCTTTGAAGATATATCTATCCGCGAGGTATTGTCTTCTCAAAAACAAGGGAGGATCTACACATTCTATCTGAAGAGCATTAATTGGAGAAGATTTCATTGCCCCAATAATCATTCTAAGCCCTTTTGATTGGATTCTTTCAAGTTTTTTATCCAGATATTTAGGAAGTGGGTCGAAAAGAAATGTGCCATAATCCAAGTGACTTCGAACGAGGGAATTATACATTAGTTTAAGAGTAGTAGGATGGGATCCCCACCATACTCTGGAAACAGCTCGCATCATATTAAGCCCCTTTTCACACTTAGCAGAAACGTTCTGAATATGCGGGAGCCAGGAAAGCTTATGGTCCAAAAGCAGGCCAAGAAATTTTATTTGCTTAACGATTTGAAGGGGGAAATTATCAAAAGAGACTGTAAAGTTAGGCAGTTTTCTTTTGCGAGTAAAAGCCACTACCTTGGTTTTAGAGGTAGCTAAATTCATTCCATTTGTCAACATCCAAACTTTAATATTATGTAAAGCCAAATTTAATTCCTTCGCAGCATGCGATAAATTTTTGTGAAATAAATATATGAGAAAATCGTCCGCAAAATAAAGTCGCTTAATAGACGAAGGGATTACAATGTCTAAATCACTCATATAAATATTAAATAATAATGGACTGATTACAGACCCCTGGGGTAGCCCTTTCCAAAGTTTGCGCTTCAATATGTTTGAGGAAGAGTGGATAATAATGGTTCTGTCTGTTAGCAAGTTGATAATAAATTGAACTAATTTTATGGGGATTTTTATTTTAATTAATTTTTCCTTCAAAACATCAATTAATACATCGTCGTAAGCTGAAGAAAGATCTAGAAATGTGGCCAATGTACAAGAGTTAAGGGATTGAGAAATACGGATATCTGTTGTTAACAAACTTAAATTATCCATAGTAGATTTCTTTTTACGAAAGCCGTATTGATTAGGAGGGATAATACTGTGATTTTCAACAAACCATTCTAATCTGTTCTTTATCAAATGTTCCACTACTTTAATTAAACACGACGAAAGAGCAATAGGACGATAGGATGAAACTTCGGACGGATTTTTCCCTGGTTTTAAAACCGGGAGGATTTTTTGAACTTTCCAGACATCCGGAATAAATCCTGTTTCAAACATGTTATTAATTAAGGATAAGAAATATTCAACCGACATGTCGGAGAATACTTTAAAGAAGCTATATAATATTCCATCAGGACCCGGAGAAGAGTCAGAAAGAGATTTGATTACTCGTTTTAGTTCACTAACTAAGAAAGGAGAGTCTAGCCAGTTAGAGTGAGATGGATATGAAATAAAAGAGGGCATTTCTTCACATCTGGCAACTGAAGGAGGGGCAATCTTATCAGCAAAACCCATAATAATTTCCTCCGGAATATGTTTGGTACGCTCCGGAGCATATGACGAACCGAATTTTTTTAAATTAGTCCAAACAGATGACTGGGGAGTTTCAGGAGACAAGTTTTCACAAAATTTTCGCCATCCAGACCGCTTTTTATTTTTCAAAATACGTTTAGTTTCTGATTGGACGCGTTTCACTGATAAGAAATTTTCAAAAGACATGCATTTGCGGTAAATGGAAACTGCTTCTTTTCTAGAGTTAACAGCACGAGTGCATTCTTCGTCCCACCACGGAGTCGAATGTTTAGTTTTAATGTTAACTTTACGCTTTGGAATGGATTTTTCTGCTGCTTTTATAACTATACTAGGAAATAATTCACATTGTGTTCTGATGTTCCCAAGAGAAGATTTTACAGAGTGAACAAGAGAGTCTAATACAGAAGAAAAAAATCTCCAGTTCGCATCTTTCGTTTTAAATTTAAAATTATTGTTAATTGTAAAGGAATGCGAGGTGGTTAGATAGTGAAAGAGGATTATAATAGGGAAATGATCACTGGAAAGGGGGTCTTTAAGTATGTTCCAAGAACATTTACGTATCACCGAAGATGAACAGAGAGATAAATCAACAACACTTTTCCTTTGTTGAGGGGGGGTGAATCGGGTTGGAGATCCGTCGTTTAAAATACATAAATTATGGGAATCAATAAAATCTAAAAGATTACGGCCAGAACGATTCGTTAATTCACTACCCCAAGAGGTAGAATGAGCGTTAAAGTCGCCCAGTAACATATACGGGGGACGGATCTGAGACATAAATGATGACCATTCGTTTTCATCAAAAATAGTGGAGGGAGGGACATATATTGATAGTATTGTAATATCACATACAACAGCTGCTACTATCTGAAAATTGTTGGAGAGAGTATGAAACATGATTGGTTTGAAAGGGATAGAGTCATGGATGATTAAGGCAGCGCCACCTTTACCATCCAGTCTATCATGTCTAAGACAATTATATCCAGAAATCTTAAATAGATACGAGGGTTTAAACCACGTTTCAGAAATAGCGGCAACTGAAATTTCATGTTCATCGAGTAATTTTACAAGTTCAAATTTATTACAGATTAGACTTCTGATATTCCACTGAAGAATTCTGTTCAGTTTCTGAGACATTAGGAAGACAGGATAATAATGATTTAATGCAATCGGCAGCGTTGGACGGTATATTATTGTTGTTTGAAAGAATAGAAATTAAGAGGGTAATTAAAGTCTGAATGAAAGCAGAATTTTCATTCACCACTTTCCCTAAATTAGTGGAAGATTGGGAACTATTTAAAGCACTCCCATTGAGTGTCTGAGATTTATAATTCCCATTTGGGTTAAACAAAATATCATTATGTTGATTTTTATCAATAGAAGCAATAAATTTTGGTTTTGGTTTTTGTGGTATAAAAATTGTTTCCCTGTGAGAAGATGATGGAGGAGATTTAGAGTAAGATAGATTGCTAGGAATTGAGGTAGATGTTACCTCTGCAAACGATTTTATTGCAGGTGGGAATAATTTTGATGCCTGGAAATATGAAATGTTATCTGAAGCCATTGATTGTTTAATATTCCTTTGTCTGGTCAATTCTGGACAGGCCACACTAACCGCTGTATGATTTCCCTTGCAATGCAACGTGGATCATTCGATGATTTTTGGCAAAGATCAAAGGGGTGGTCTTCTCCGCAATGAAAACAACGTGGAGGGGAACGACATATAGGTTTTGAGTGTCCGAAACGGCAGCAGTTAAAACACTGGATCGTCGGGAATTTATATACTTCCACAGGGAGTGCGTTGTAATAAATAAATACCCGAGATGGCAAAGTTTGGCCTTCAAAAGTAATAACAACCGATTGTGAGGGTTTCCATGTAGTGGTTCCATTAGATGTATCTTTGTAATTTAATCTACGTGCTTTTAAAACCTTGGGGGTCACTTGAGAATCATTAAGTGCATCAACAATTTCAGATTCTGAGAGATCGGTTGGTATACCTCTCACTCGGCCCATTCTAGTAAGGTTGTAAGTTGGAATATAAGATTTAAATTTGTGGTGTGAAAGCGTATCTATTTTTTGGACAAATTCATTTGCAAAGTTTGCGGATTTAAATTCTAGGGATAACTTATAGCGGCCTTCCGGCTTAATAGATCCGTTAACTATGCCAAGGTTACTGTTTTTTGAACTAAAAATGAATTTCCCGAAATCCAGAGGATGAATGATTTTTCCTTGTTCAGTACTTTGGACATTGACAATGAATGGAGCCGAGGAAGATGGGGAATAACTTAGATCAGTATTTTTAGATTCTGATAATATGGTATCCTTACGACTTTCCTTAGGGTTTGAGGTTTCATCGGATTGCGAAGGTTTAATTTTGGGTGGTACATTAAGACAGAGCGATGGTCTTCGTTTTCTGGAAGGGAGTATTATAGAAACATCCGATTCATACTCATCTCCAATATTAAATATGGACTCGGGGTCAGGAGGGCGATTTTCATCTTCCTCCATATTTATAATTAATTAATTAACAAAAAAAAAATAATACAGTCTATTTGATTGACTGTACACACTAATTTATCAAAACCTAAATATAACAAACAAATAATAGAAAACAAAAATGTAACAATAATTTCTTATCTGTACGAAGTCCGCGACAGCAGGTAGGCAATTCGTCAAACACAGAGCACGACTATCCACTACCGTAGTTCGATGACTAATCGAACTTTCACTTCAAAAATTAAATAAATAATATTCGGCACATTACATAAATTGTCAGTTTTTTTGTAAAAGAATTCTATCCCGATATTGTTTATAATAGTTGAGTTTGACAATTTTCTTGTAATATCGTTAATAATTTTGCATTGCTTATGCCATGGCTTCTGTCATGAATTCCCTTAGGAGCCCCATATTTCATGTGATCCATCTGTGTATGTGTTATGTGAGTTAGTTATTTGATTGAATATAATTGTAAAGCTGCTCATTTCGACAATGGAATTCCCCATTGAGATGAGCTGCGGAGGAATATAAAAATATATATAAATATGCGTCTATACTTATGTTTTGAAGCTGAAAGCAGTGAGGAGGAGAAGGATGTGTGGAAGTGAAAAGTCGAGAAATACCTGACTAAGAAACTCTGGTCAACAAACGCGGCTAAAAAAAACGCGGCAAAGCGAATTCAAGCAACGTTTCACCACGAAGATGCTAAGAATGAATTCCACTTAACAGCAGGATAGGTATACATGACATTTGCGTCAAAAAGTTAGAAAATCGGGTAATATATTTATGCATTGCAATAATAATAATAATAGATAACTATAATAAAAAAAACTGACCTTTGAGAGTTGCTCCGAAAGTGAATATCGCTAATGTAGCAATAAATTTACTAATATAATCTGGCAGAGTGTTCCAGAATCTCTCAATTTTAACTGAGTGTCTCTCGGACCATTTCACTCCCTCCGTCATGGGATCAAATAATTTCATCTTTTTAACATCACTTCCTGCAATATGACCATTTTGCTTGTGGGCGGGTTCAGGCTGCTTTTTTTGCCCACCTCCTGCTGAAGAATTCTTCCCCATTCTTCAACAGTAGTGACCGAACCTGTAAAAAACAATAAATCAATTAAATACTTATTTATCAAATCTCATTCTTCAATTTACTCAAAAACAACGACTGTGAAAACAGTTGCTAAGCTTCACTTAAAAATGACTTTTGAAGAATTTTATGTGTTTACTAATCGAGTGTAGATAGAATTTAATAAACGATTGCCTATCGTATGTAATGAACTAGTTTTTTATACTTTTTTTATATACATGATCGTATTTTAATAAAAAATACTTTCTTAAGTTGAATATTTTGGAACATCGTCATTTTTAACCTGATTTTTTAAAATTAAACAAGAAAGCTTCTTTTATTCCTTTCTTTTCTTTGAAATTCTGATCACAAAAAAACAATTTACTGGATATTGTTGATTACATGACGTGTTCCCATTCCCATTAATGTATTTTCCACAATGTTTTCCCTTAAAAAAAGAACACGCCAAATGGCAATTTCATGCGAGAAAATTGTTCTATTGAAAATCAATCTCTTCCAGTTATTTACTATGCCGAATCTAGCATCATTAGGAAGTACGAGGAAAGAATAATTTTGTGTGTTCCAAAAAAAAATCTTTATTAGGAGGTATTTTTTTCAGTCAAGTATACCTACATGTTTTTTCAATTCATTATTTCTTTTGCATTCTATTCTGCTATATCGGGATGATTATAAATCTTCATTCATAGGAGTTTTCCCTACCGGCCTTGAAAATTCTAACGTATTATTTCTATAAATAAACTTAGTGCTCGCATTTACGTAATTCTGGAATATAAGAATGATATTTTTTTAAACTTGGTATTTTAAATAAGGGTAGAAAACGACGAAACGAGAGGCAAATTGTACAGGTGTCTTAATTTCTTCAACTTTATTTTATCCATTATATGACGTTAATAATAATATTTGGCTAATTTATATAGTGCCGTTTTCGTGAGAAATCACCTCAAATATATAATAATGTGGATTTATATAGGTATGTATCGCAAACAGAACAATAATTGGCATGACGTTGTTTCACCTCAAAGGGAGGCAACATACAATATTGCATTCGGAATGAAATTGATCATGCCGGGAATTGTTCTGAAATTTCCTGTTTCACATTTCACTCACAATATCCTGACTGAATAGCGCTGAATTGCAAAATGTCAAATGGAACAAAACAAATGAATTGTTAGACTATAACAAAAGCTGTTAAATTTGACAGTGATTTAGATTTAAATCCGAGATTGCGCCGATTTAACAATTTGTCGAATCGCCCTTTTCAAAGGTTTTTTATTTGATTTAATTTGCACTTGATTGGTTCCTAAGATAATATTGTTTTTCCACAAAATTCCCTCTATCCAATGTACATAAAAAGATTACACCAAACTTACATTACAGAAATTAATTAGTAATATGTTGTTAGTTTGCCGCCGACTACTAACATTGGCTACCTAAGACAAGTATAATCATAAATAATTATTTTGAAAACACCACTTATCCGAAATGATTATTTTTTTTATTTGGAGAGAAACAATCGAATAAAAAATAACAAACTAATTATAATTATAAAACGTTGACACGGGTCATAAGATAAGGTCGAAGTACGATATCATAAGTTCAAGCAATGTAAACGTCTTACTTAAAAAATTTTAAAATTAGCACGAGAGTTTTAGTAAGAGTCAAGCTACACTACCTTTCTTTGCAAAATAAAAAACTGTACTGTGAGGTATGAATAGCTTAATCCAAAAATATGTTTAATTGGTTAGATAGGTCATTGTTATAATCTGTCTAATTATTCGCCTGTGATTGGGTACTTATCAATACACACGCAAGTAATTATTCTTTCGTAGTGATTAAAATATTTGCTGATATATATGACAGATGTGATTGAGTCAATATGCAAGAAGTCTGAAGTAGTTATTACAGAAATCGATTATTATTATTACACTAAGAGAATGTCTCCAGGTGACCTTTGATAAGTATCAATAATACATACCTACCCATGTATAAATTTTTATCGCATATATTCTCGAACAGAACAGTCATTTTTACAAAATTTTCAGTAAACTACTCAAGTGGTCAATATATAGGTACTTACAATTAGAAATTTTCTTTGCCCATCAAGCCTCGTGAGGACATTTCGAGCTATAACATCATATTCCATTAGAGTCTCTGAAGGACAGATCTGACCGGGGCGTCAGTACATTATAAAAGTATTTTAATATTTTTTTCTACAATGCGTAGATATGTGATTTGTTCGTCATTGGAAAGATAAATAATTATTCTTTTCAGTTTGTCTCAAATATTTATTCCGAATTGCATGGATAAAATAAATAAAAAATGTCAAAGTGCATGATTACGAATTTTTTCATTGATAGTTGAAAGTAAAAATATACTTTTTATTGTTTTGCTGTAAAAACGGCATAAAAAGTGAAGTGACAGTTTTCTTACTAATAACCCACACAAAAGGAATGGGTTCTGAAAATATTGTATTCTTACAAAATTATAGGCGTTATGATATTAAATAAAAAAATTTTTTTACTCTCAATTTTTATTTTATATACAAAAATTACAAAAAAAAAGTTATCCAGTTTCTAACATGGTATTATTTTAACGACAACTTCAAAAATAAGCTATATATAGCATATGACTTAAGATTTTCACGGCCAAAAGTATTTTTGTTCCTTGTTTTTGGGGTGTTATGCCGTGTTGCGCCAACTCCTTCTTTAGCCAACGTTTCGGACAGTATTGCAGTGTCCATCATCAGGGCAGATCTAAATAACACATCTGCTCTGATGATGGACACTGCAATACTGTCCGAAACGTTGGCTAAAGAATGAGTTAGCGCAACACGGCATAACACCCCAAAAACAAGTAACAAAAAAAATATATAGCATATTTTAGATACCTCGAGAGCATTCCTAAATTCCGTGAAATTTCATCATGTTGGTTGGACTTGTTGGTAAAATTATTTTAATACATGAAGGGTTAAAATATATGCCAGTGGGCAAGGATATGGGAAATCTCCGCAGCAGCTCGGGACCTAGATCTTAAAGGGGCCGTGCAAAGATATTCATTTTCCCCAAGTCATTGAAACACATGATCTCTTCATCATAATTATTGCGCTAATATAACAATAATTACCCAGCTAGACTAAATTGTTATTCCGTTGTGTGTAGAGGGTTGCGCAATTTCACCATTGATCATCACCATTTATAATATGGATGTTAATTAATAAGATGAATTAGAATAATAAATTTAATGAGATAGTGGATGATGCCAATATCCTAAGCCAGCAAAATTGTAATGCTGAAGACGGGCTTCCCTGGTGGGATATTGTCTTAAAATATCATAGATCCTTTCTCTTCTTGCCTAGATTAAGACTCGATTGAATGCACGCGAACAAAGAGTCACAAATATTAAGGAAAACGTGCATCCAATGGGCTCTTGCAGGAGTTTGTCGCTGCGCCACTAGCTCTATTTATCTCTTATGATCAAATCTGAAAGGCCGGGTTACACCTCCCTTTAGTACCATTTTGCCTTATCTTCCCTCATTTATTTCCACCCTTACAAAGTGTACGGAGATGTACAAATGTGTTCGTTTGTAAAGCTCTAGACTCATGAAATTTTAACTATTTTAGCTGGTCGGAGAATCCATTTTTTATGTGAAACCACACGAAAATCCCAACTGGCCCCTGTAAGACTATGGCATCCTCAATTGGGGTATATTATGAGGCTGAAGGTAAAATGTGAGGGGAAGAAATTGAGTACGAGAAAAGTGGGAATTTTGACTTTTCAGATCTGATCATCAAACATGGCCAAAGCCATTTTAAGCGACGTTTCAATTCTGAATGGTGGTCTCACATCAAGGCGATATAAGATTATCATCCACTCTGGAACATGTCGCAAATATATTATTATTTTAAATGAGTAATAAGTTGAAGAACACAAATTAATCAAAAAAAATGCGCACGCCGGGATTTTGACCCACGATATCCGGCTCACTAGTTGAGAGCCTTATCTATGTTTATCTAGCAACGTAATTTCAAACATGATATTTCCATCATACTGTGTGTAAAAATGTGTTAAGATGCCATACTTATCCTAACTAAGAAACTAACCATAGCGCCAATTCTCCACAGAGGTAAGCAAAGAGGATGGACCGCCAATTTGTCTTGGCGAACGCTTTAGCTTTACTAACTTTCATATATCCTCTCATACATATTCTTAAGTAGGTATACGAATTTGATTTATAACCTATCTGTATTTATAATATTTATTTATAGCTTATCTGAATCATTTCATTAAATATCACTTTTCTTTTCAATCTAAATTCTGGGAATGGTTAAGTAGTAAGCTAGTAGGAAAAGTTATTATTTCAATCTAACTCTCGGGAATGGTTAAGTAGCAAGCTAGTAGGAAAAGTTATTATTTCAATCTAACTCTCGGGAATGGTTAAGTAGCAAGCTAGTAAGTAAAGTTATTAATTCAATCTAACTCTCGGGAATGGTTAAGTAGCAAGCTAGTAAGTAAAGTTATTATTTCAATCTAAATCTCGGGAATGGTTAAGTAGCAAGCTAGTAAGTAAAGTTATTATTTCAATCTAAATCTCGGGAATGGTTAAGTAGCAAGCTAGTAAGTAAAGTTATTATTTCAATCTAAATCTCGGGAATGGTTAAGTAGCAAGCTAGTAAGTAAAGTTATTATTTCAATCTAAATCTCGGGAATGGTTAAGTAGCAAGCTAGTAAGTAAAGTTATTAATTCAATCTAACTCTCGGGAATGGTTAAGTAGTAAGCTAGTGGGAAAAGTTATTATTAAAAAATATATCGGCAATGTATTCTGAACATGATAATGTGATTTGTAAAAATAATTGAAAAAAGTGTTCCGCAAATAAGGCACACAATATTTCAGTGCAATCATACTCACTGCAACGTATATTTGATTGTCTCCATAAGTGCCTTCTACGCGAAAGTATGTACGTGGCAATATGTACGTAGGTAAATTTTAGCTTGGAAATTTTCAAGTAGAAAGTACGAATACGTCAATGTGCTACCTGCAAATTATCATGCGCTGTCTCAGAATTAAGAATGTGACAATTTTTATTTTTATTTTTTTTATTTATTTATTTATTTATAATGTATTACAAAAAACATGGTAAGTAACACATTATTCCCAATGAGTTGAGATAAAACTCATTACGGGAAGTACAGACACATAAAATACATTTTACAAGGATATTACACTTTTTAATCAAATACAACATATTGAAAAGGAAAAGAAAAATAAATAAAAAAGGAAAAATACATTGTTAAGAATAGAGATTTTAGAAATAAAAAATGAAATGAAAAAACGAATGAAATCATTCGCATCAAAAGATTAAAATTGTGATATTAAAACATTGTAGGTAAGCTTGTATCAATACAATCCAAAAAATGTATTTATTATTTCGTAGAATTGACCCCGCCAGAATAAAAAAAAAACCGTGAGATATATTTGGAACATATTATATGTCTGGGTTTTCTGTTATCTTGGCGACTGATGTAACAACTACGGTAATCTACAAACACACAGTGTTATTCATCGTGATTGTTAGAATATTAAATAATATTTTGTTATTTTCTTAAAAAAGAAAAACCATTATTTCAGGATTATAAATAATTCCATAGTATTTTTTAAAAAACTACTACTTTGTCATAATGGTGGTCTTAACTAGCCGAAGAATTGAACCCACGATTCTTGAGTAGTAATCCGACACATTCCTCAATTCGTCTACTAACCGGTCAATACTACAATCACAAGGTAACACTTATTAAATTTGTTAACTATTCTTGTGAACCGACGTTTGGTACTTGAATGAACTATAATTTTAACAAGGTAGAAATGACCAAGTGATCGTGTTTGTTTATCACAAGGAAAATTAGGTGTTAGGGAAAAGGAGGCCCTCACCTTGTGAATGATGTTTATTTCATTTAAAGTTCTAGTGTATTCTAGAAGGTTCCGTAGGTAGGTAGGTACTTTTAATAGTTCAACAACACGACCAGTTTTGTGATCACCATGCGACAATATTTAGTGTATTATAACTTAGGGATGATAATTTATTCTCTTTTACAATTTTTTCATTAGATTAATTAGTTGAAACTGACACCACTCAACTGAAGATAAAAACACCATGTAATATATTTATAATTTCTTCTGAAAAACACTACTGAATGTGCAAAGGTTGATAGTTCTTCTCCAGTCTAAATAATAAAAATAAACGGTCTTACAGTAAATCTGAATAATAAAACGACACACAATATTAACAAAAGTGGTAACTTTAGTAAAATAAAGTGTTAAAACCGCAGTTCTTACCGCAGATCGAAAACAGAATCTTTAAATACACGTGTCTGACAAGCAAAGTACCTATACAAACTACCTATCCGAAACTTGCGTCAGTGAAGTTAAACCAGTGGTTCTAAAAGAACGTTCAATTATTTATACAACAAAAAAATATTATAATATTTTTACAATCGCTGAAATGGAAAAGATTACCCACCAATAATGCAAATTAATGGAGTTAGTGCAAACAACACACAGGAAATTGTAAACCTTTTTTCAGACTTCTTCAAAAACGTATACGATGACAAAACCCTAGATGATAAAATACCCGAATCCAAATTTAGTAATTTATTTATTTATTTATTAACGGACATCGTCCAAATTACAAAATAATAACACGAATAAAGTAAAATGAAAAATACAGGAGTAGACAAAGGTACATGAAAGCAAAGACATATGGTAGATATAATATAAGAAAATAAAGTGACAAGTCGAATAAAGTCAAGAATACGCCGTGGGTCAGGACCACAGGACACTTATAATATTCCGTCACTTGTTTAGCGACTGGCAAAAATCATTCAGACTTATCCCAAAAAAGTTAAGGTTTTGACTTAAGTTGATCAGATATACCAATAATAATAATAATTCAGATACATATCAGATAATACCACACACTTAACAAATTGCCACATCACACAAAAATCTTGCGAACAGAAATTACTTTACTTAGACGGTGACAAATCTGCTGGCTAAAAATACAGATTTTTCTATCATAACCATGCTTACGCAAACGAAAACATTGGACTTTAATATTATCTTTATGTATTTATTCCACTTGAAGCCTTCAACATATTTTTTTGAAAATATGTTTCAATGGAAGGGTGAAAGTCTAAGGGATTTTGGTGAGAAATTACTTGAATACTGTGAAGTCATGCGCTGTCTATGAAACATGTGTAATAAAAAAAATAAGCTAATCAATTGAATCAATCATCACCGATTTGTCGTGAGATTGATGATATTTCATTTGCAACTTTGTAGACTAAATCGAGTACCTATTATATTCATTATCACCATCTTCTGTTCATTTTCTGACATTGACAGTATTTATCATGATTATTTAAACATTTTTGTTTTGTCATAATTTGTGAGGCGGGCTTCGGGTACAGCTGCCCTGGAACTATTTATTGGATAACCAACACCTCTGCCATTGGTCACCCCATGTCGTTCCCTACGCAGGGGTGCCCGGACTGCTCGGGTTCATCGGGAGAGGTGTATTCAGGTAGCGCCTGCCCATTAGCTACGTGACGTGCCAGATCGGAAGAGGCTGGTTTGGGGAGACCCTTTGACCTCTCCAACTGGTCTCCCTTGACCCATCGCCTTGACCCGCCGCTAGATGCTTAGATTCATAACTACGTCACTCGTGGACGCATTGTTCCCTAGATCCTACCCACCATTATACCTTTTTTCCTTCCCAGAACTTCCTCTCCTTCCTTTCCTTAAAAAACACAGCATCCCCAAAGATGACAGGGGCACTAAGGAAAATAATTTCCCTTAATAATTCCTGTGTGGGGTTAGTATAAAAATGTGTCACAAATTGTTAAGTTCGTATCAAAACATATTTATATCTTAGACAAATTATTTTGGGGAAACAAGAGACGCCAAATATTTTGTTAATTCCAGGTTTCACGGAGGGTGATACAATAAATCCATGTCATTTAATATATTTTCGAAATATAAGTATAAATATTGTGCATACAAAAAACAAATGGTAAATTACTAAAAAACACTAAAGATGGAGATAACAAATGAAGACACTCCCCACCAAAATATTTTTATCCGGATGAAGGAACTATTAGTATCCTGATGAAGGAAGGTCACTTCCGAAACCGGTTGAACAATAAGTATAATAATAAAGTGGTTTCAAACAAATTGATGGATTTATACAGTAAATTCTTTCTTCAAATACTTAATAAAACTTTCGTTTGTTTTCAACGTCTCTTTCCAATCCGTTTGATGCTTCAAATGATTGTTCATAAACCGTAGATATTGTTTCTTTTAAATTTAAAGAAAATAAATAATTTTGTGTAATCTACCTTGTAATCAAAATAATCAACATATTTCGAAACCAATGGTTAATTCGTTAGGATAAACATATAGTGAGAATAAACAAATAAATTAATTAGTCAATTTTATAAAAACTACTTGTTAGTAATAAATAAAATTATTTTAAAACAGGCGATTAGTATATTTATGTAACAGTTTTTTCATAAATTAACAAAACTGAATCAAGGATTTAAGATGTACTAAGGTGTCTTAATGACAAAAAAATAATAAAAATAAATATTATTAATGTGAAAATAAATTTAAGAGATAGCTTTTTTTATTGTTATTCAGTTTAATTTGTAGAACTGCATTTTATTTTTTTATTTTTTTATATATTCAATAATACTTTTATTGGGTTTATAAAAACAGTTTATTTTTAAACAAGTTTCTGCTCTGTAATTATTATTACGCGTGACAGCTGTTTCGCCCTCTGAAGGCATTATCAGTTTGATAATGAAGGCATTAACAGTTTGATAATGCCTTCAGAGGGCGAAACAGCTGTCACGCGTAATAATAATTATACAGCAGAACTTGTTTAAAAATAAACTGTTTTTATAAACCCAATAACAATATTATTGAATATATAATAAAAAATAAAAAAAATTAAAAAAAATTAGGAGATAGCCTTTTATAATATTTAGTTATTACATTATCATGTTTCGAAATCAAAAATCAAAAATCTTAAATCATATGTTTCGAAACATTTCGATTATTTTGATTAAATTGTGGTGTATACAAAGTTTTTTTTATATAAATTAAAATGACGCCACAATGTGAATTTGCAACTAACGAAGAAGTATATTATTTCATCTGTAATTTTACAGAAATTGTTTCATAATAGGTATTATTTTCGACTGTTTCGACTCTAGTGATCCGAGTCACTTACCTATGTGATTCCTGTGATGTCATGAAAAATGAAAGGACCTTCTTTGAGCTTTCTAAATAAAACCTTCAATGATATCAGACAATGATTCCAAATAGTATAAATCTAGCAAACTAAACAAACGGCTAGTCATTCACACCAAAAACAACAGCTTCTATAAGCAAGAATCACTTTCAGACTGACCATCAGCTAACTGCTTCTGAACTTAAATCTTATAATGCGAACCTAAACCGAATTAAATGAATGTTAAATGCAGGGTAACAGTCAGACTGTTAGCCAAGCATATTATGTATGTGCATAAAACGGAAATAAATTATTGTTCTTCTGAAGAATTCCCCCCGTTGAATAAGTTTCGGAATAAAAAGTGACCAGCCCAAGTCAGGAGAGAATTAATTATTTCACCTTTTGGAAAGAGCACAATTTGAGCTGATATATTGGTGTTACATTTTACGAGTTTTATCGAATAAATTCATTTAAAGGTATAACTGAAATAAAAGCAAACACCTTATGAATTTAATTCAATGTAACTGATAGCTTTATAATGTACTTTTTTTATATTAACTCCACACAGGAGACCCTGAAGAAAATAATTTCCCTCAGGGCCTATGTCATCTTTGGGGATGCTGTGTGGAAGGGTCTTTTTGTGGAGAGGAAGGAGTAAACATGGGTCTTGAAGAGTCCCATGTTGTAGGAGGGAGGAAACACAGAGGCCGGCAGTTCGTTCCACAGCCGAGCTGTTGAACTTAAGAACGAATCGTAGAAGCGACCCGTTCTCATGTGACAAATGTCAACCGTGTACAAATGTTGGGCGCGCGTTTGGCGTGTATCCCGACTATGCACCGGTGCCGAAGGGATCAATGACGCTAGTTCCTCAGAGCATCTTCCATTGTAATACCGATAGAACAAGGACAGCATACCTACCTGACGCCTGTGCTCTAAAGATTGCAGTCCGTTTGTTAAGATTGGGGAATCTATCAAACGGACCGCCCGTTTTTGCACAGAGTCAAGGGTTTTGTTCAGGTATTTAGGGGCTCCGGACCAGAGATGGCTGCCAAATTCGACAGTAGGGCGCACTTGCGATTTGTACAGGGTCAGCAGTTGTGTACTATTAAAGTATCTGCGGGCCCTGTACAGTACGCCCAGCTTCTGAGAGGCCAGCTTTACTCTGGCTTCGATGGAGCCCCCATACCTGAGCTGGTCACTCATAGTTACACCAAGCATATCAATGGAAGGCCTGTTCGGAAGATTGCTTCCGTTGAAGGAGACTAGATTATCATTTGGATCCCCTTTAGACGTAATCAGACAGGATTGGGTCTTTGAAACATTAAATTCGACGAGATTATTTTTACCCCAGGAGGAAATACTCTCGAGATAAGTACTACGCAATTTATGTTAACAAGTACTAAGCGTTATTTCAAAGTTGAAAAAAAATTTGGCACAAAATTAAATCAATTTAATGCTTTTGGCCGTGAAAATATCAAATCATGTATTCATAGGTGTTGTTCAAACTTGTTACAGCTACCACAAGACAAAGAAAGAATCGGTCGACAATGTTCATCATTGGCAGTAGGCAGTAGGTTTTTATTTTTGTGTAGCGCGGTTAATATATGAAACATAATCTCAAGGGCGATTAGTTAGGTTAGTTATTACCAGCGCCTTGGCGCCTTGTAAATTCGGTGCCTGGAGCAGACCGCTCCAATTGCGCCCGCGTTGGGCTGACCCTGAAAATGGCATTCGCCTAACATGGAGAGATATAAATATAGTGTATGCACAAAATACAGAAGTACAAATTAACTGTAGCCATTTGTATCTACCTAAGGTATATCAGAAAATGAGTGGCAGAGCTACAAATTGAAACGGGCAGGCCAAGCTGAAAGAAAAATGGTTGAATCCTGATACCTCACGTTGACAACTCGCAAGAGCTCCCCTGTATATATAGTGTAAAGACACGGGAACTATATCGCCACCCGGTTGATCAGCGTTCTTAGGAGAGTAAAAGATGATACCTGCTGTTTACATGCAGAGTGCTAAAATTGCAGGTCCCGTTCTAAAACAGAAGGCGAAGTTCAGACGTGGCTATGACCTATCACAAGGATAAACATTCAAAGATAGCGCACTACCATCTGTTTGTGGCTATTATGGCGATGATATTTTAAAAATAAATCAAACAATAATTGACAAATCATTGTTTAATGATTGATTAATGGATTTCGAAATCCAATTTTGTTGCTGATATACCAATTTGGTAATCACTATCGTCAAAATACTAGCACTTACGCTGAGTACGTAATTCTATAATCTCTAAATAGTATACAATAAAGTCCTAATCCGCGTCTGTCTTGTTCTTCAGATTCAATCCATATTAGATGTCCATATAATTATTTCAAGTCAAAATCCAGTTGAATCACATGGTCAATAATTATTGCAAATCTAAATCGTTATCATGGTATCCTCTATTATCAAATAATTATTTGTTTCCACTGTCTAACGTGTGCTAATTTATCAAATATATGTTATAATCTTTTGAATTGGATGATGTCAGCATGACGTCATTAACAATCAAATATCACATGGTAAATAGCAGGTAACACGGTCAAGCGAACTTGAAATATTCACACGAAGATATACCTGCCACAATGTAGGTATGAGAACAAAAATGTACATGGCAGTAATTACACTGAAAAATTATTGTATGTTTGCATCATGTGCTAGAAACATCTTGCGACACAAAATGCTTTGCTAATCTTTCAGATATTGAAAAATATATATTTTTTTAATATTATGATTTATTTACTACGTTTAAGAACTAGACTAAAATTTCTAAAATTGAATTCTAACACCCGTTGTTTGTTTGTCTCGGCACAAGTGTTTACGGAGATCCTGGCGTTTTAAAGTGTGGAAATGGTTTTCTGTCTCGAGTTTCCAGATTATTATCCACCCTTGAGGTGATTTTGCACAACAACGGCGCTATACAAATCATCCAAATATTATTGTTATTAATATGTCTTTAGCTTAGAACGTCATTTTCATCACGCGCAATGTATAGTATGGATTATTCATACTATAAAAAGATCAAGCCGTTGAAAACAAAGTTTAAAAAATAAATACAATGGAGTGTCCGGGGGTTAACTGCGCTAACCTCACAGGATGATTCTATTTTTTAATAGATTAAAAAAAACCTCCTCAAGTCAACGAATTTGATAGTACTGACATTTATTTCGTGTTTTAACTGCTAAGGTAAATTTTTATTTATTCCATAAAATCATCCAATTTCATAAAGTTCGCTTGTGTGTTCATGCGCGTGACTACGTCCACACAATATGCTTCGTCTTCAAATAAAAATACTCTTACAAATCAAATCACCCCGTTGAGTGCGTATTTTTAATATATGTATTTAATTTTCTACAAACATATTTTGTTTAGAAACAAACAGTACATGATTTACAGAGTTGAAACAATATACAGGTATAAGATACTTCATGTTGTGTACCTATGATATGTTTCCTTGTAATGTCTGCTAAGTCGTATGTTTATTCCTTAATTACCAGGTGACTTGTGTAGTTTATAGGTGTGTGTGTGTGTGATGTGTGTAATGTATGTGTGAGTGTTTGTGTGTGTGTCTGTATGTATGCGCATAGAATAGTTTAAATTATTGACATGATGCCACTTTTGAATTTCGGCAGAGAATCCGAAAAAATTTCAATGTTAGAGTTAAGACAAATATTATTTAGAGTATGAAGAGCTCGGTTAATTGTCGAATTAGATGCTGCATTTGTATATATTTTATATATATATTCTGCATATTATATATATTCTAATTACATCGAATTCAGCATAAAAGAATCATAATTTTATAAACAATTTTGCCAATAGCTGATTGCATTAAAAATGTTTTCTTTCAAAGAGCTGAGGATTTTTTTATCGACAAGCTCGGGCCAGCCTGTGAGCTTTCCAGATATCGTGTAGCAATTAGCTGAAAATGCGGGTCCATTAATCTTCATTATCTGAGGCTTCTGGTTTCAGAAATTTCGATAAGGGACGACATTTTGAGTATATACTCATCAAACTCGTAAATACCGAGAAGCAAAGTTTCCTAAAACCTTAAGCAACTTTAAGGTAAGTTGAATTACCTACACCTACTGAAAACAATCTGTAATGACCCTCATAGCGTAGTGAGTACAAGGATATGATATTTTCAGATGCGGGTTGAAATAAATATTATGATATGAAAAATATTTTACGATTTTTTTTTCACGTAACTTCCAATCCAGATGTAGCGTGTTCAAATCCCCGGTTAAAGTCCACCATTCAAGTGAAGCGTTTTTTTAAAAGGCTTTAGCCGTGTTTAGTGAGCAGATCTTAATAGCTTATATACTTCCCAACATTTCTAATATTTTGTCTACCCCACTCCAAATAATATACCCCATTTTGGGACGCCGTAGTACCACTCTTGGGACAGTCGGGACTCTTGAGCCGTTTTCACAAATGTTTAAAAACGTGGGGTAAATATGCTAGGTTACCTACTCTTTTCATTTTCGGTGTCTTATTCTTAAATTTTCATATATTTTCGTTGTGAGTTGTTCATAATGTTCATATTATTTTCATTAATTAAACTTATATCTGTGATATTATGCTAAAAGTGTACCGACAATCGACATTCAACAATCCATTTGATGACCATGATAAAAATGTGTCCATTGTTTGAAATGTTAATATTCTGTGTCCGGAATAATCTGCATGATGAATTATCTGTGTTCGGAGTTCTCTGTGTGCGAATTAATTTTGTGGTGAATTATCTGTTCGCAATATTCGTGATACAAATAATCCCAGCATCGATAGTAATATCAAGTATAGAGGGGCGAGTTTTTTAACTCATTAACTCACGATGCGTGGTTAAAAACTTTTGAGTCATCTACAGTCCTTATTTTACATTAAATTACAATTTTCCGAAAAAATAGCAAAGTTCTCATTTTTGGCTACATCTGTGAGACGAATTTAGAAGCTAGTAAAAGCCTGCGACCGTGTTCAAGAGTAGATTTACTTTAGCAAAGATCCAAACCGTTTCACTGTAAGCTTTGATCAGTCTCCGCTAGAGGCTGAACTGCTCGAGAAAAAAACTACGAGCCGAATAAATTTTCAAAAATTAATGTTTTTGTTTCATTTATGTAATGGATTCTCTAAAAACATAATAGAGATGATAATGTTATGTAACTAACGCAAAATAAATAAAATCACTTTTTTTTTTTACTTTTGTGGTGTTCTGCTTTGTGAAAGCTGTGCCATCGTCCTATGCGTTTCTACCGCATTCCATTATTCATCATCAGGGCAAATAATGTGTGGCAATATTAGCACATAAAATAGTTAGATGTGTATCCAAGCAATCCTTTGTTCTAGTTATGCTTTACACCGGTTCCTTCTAAGAACTACCATTCAAAGCCGTGTACCTTAAAATAATGTTACTCGCTTTAATAGGACATCCTATAATAATATTTTTTATTCCAGTATGTGGAGAGGTTAGTGGAATTCATACATTTATTTCGCGAATGCAAATGAAAAATTTGAAAATGCAAAAATAGATGAAGAAAAATAAATTATCGAATAAGGAAAAACAGGTTCCATGCTAACTCAACACAGTGACTATTCAACACACTTTAAAAAAGTGATATAAAGTCATTAAAAACAATGAAAAAAAAATTGTTTCATCACTTTCCATGACTTTATATAACTTTTAAAGATGTGATGATTTATCCGGTCACCGGATTGTTGATGTCGCTGGCTTTTGGCGACACTGGTATTGGATTTTGCCTTGAATATCGACGGTAATTAGAGGAGTTTCGAACGAGTTCGTCTCTTCGTTTTCTACCAAAATGGCTGCCATGGTTAGTGCGACTCCTTTGATAAGTGAGCGATCGGAGTTGAACACAAGCCCCGGAAAATATTTCGAAAACCACGCTCATGTGTACGTGATTGGCTGACAAAAGATCGGAAACAGATTGCCCCAAACGTCGAGGGATGCATCTCGTTACCTTCAATCAAGAAGAACACGCCTGGAAGAGAGTGTCACTTCCAAATAGAAGAACACGCGTTTGTAAATTCCTTTCTTTTTCTCTCTCCCTGGTTTTAAATGCTTAATATATCGATAGATGTTAGAAGCTTCTGATATTATTTTATATTGTTATTAATCAAAGCAGTGAAATCCTCGCCCCTCTGACTGAAAACAGTATCGACTTGATCCACGAATCCTGAGTTTAATTTGATTCATGCTCTTGTGATATTTATCACACGTAGTGACATTTTTCCACGTCATAAGAATTTACGTGACAGTATAACTTGAAGTGAACAATAAGCGTCAATTTTTTAAGCCCCGTGATATTACAAACAGAAAGGCTGTGCCAATAAACAATAAGTAATTATAATTGTGACCATATTTGAATCACTTTGTTTATACCACTTTTAAATAAAAATGATTTCAATATTTCAAAACCAATTATAACTAATTAATTATTGTATTCGTGTTTGACGATGGGGGTTGAGATCCATTTGTATTATTTTCATTTCACGAAAAAGAATGACTTAGAGGGCATTGATGTATTATAATAGATTAGCCCTGTCTAGTTAAATTCATTTTAAAAATAACGCCACGTAGCGTACGTCACAAATATGGAGATGAACTTAACAACCCAACTCTGTTTAAACTCCTTGTACAAGCGTTCAAACTCGTAAGCGAAACCATGGAGAATTTGTTGTCAGAGGTGTTGTAATATGGACATAATTCAAATTTAAATATTTGGAACTGGGTTATTTTTGTGATTGAAAAAATGAACCTGCCCAGCATAGCTGAGAAGCAAAATAGCTTAACTCTAGACCAACAAAAGGTAAAACGCAATGAACAGTGCCCATTTCGCATTGCGACACAGTGCGTGGGCCTTTTCATAAATGTGCACGTGAACCAAACCAAAATTGTGTTGGGGTTATTTTTAAATGAATATGCCGTGTCTAGTCTAATTTAGTCTATGTTAGAGGGGGATTCAGTAGCCTGATCGGTTCATTCTTCGGTAGATTCGTCAGTCCATTAATGGTACATTGTATTGTGACATTATTTTGTCAATATTACTTTTTTTCCAACATGTTTTTGGATACTGGGGGCATATTGCATGCATAAAATCATGTCGTGTTTGAGCTCGGGTGATAGTGTTGTATACATACCAACGTCAAAGTTAAATGTTATGTTGCCATAGTTGGTCCACATTGCCCGGATTCGTGTAGTCTCTTTTTGAAAACTGAATTTTCGGGTTCATGTAGTCCCTTTTTAAAAACTGAATTTTCCGACGGTCACATAGTAAGAAATTTATATTAATACATATAAGCACTAGCTATCGTGTGTACCCATCGTTGTTCGGGGACTTATAAATGGTTTGGGGTAATGTTTTGAGGTTGTGATTTCTAGAGTACCTAAGACAACAGGTTGAATGTTTAAGATGGAAATAATATTATTGTAATTAGTTTCCTATCGTGCCATGTCTTCCTCGGGCGTCCTCAACCTCTTTAACCATTCACTTCCTCGTACAGTCGAGTCAAGTAATACATTCTCCTTACAGCTATTTCTTCGTGTATCACTTACATATCATTTTACGATGAATAATTATATGATTCGTTTCTTCCTCGGGCATCCCCGACTTTCTCTACCATTCATTTCATGAGATATCATTAATCCTCATTGTTACTATTACAAAAATAAATAATCTCGACTTTCATTTGACTCCGTATATCGACAGGTTATTGCGTATGCGTTAAGTCTTTCTCGAGCGTCCCCGACTTATTATACCATTTGAATCACTCTCTGAACTCTACTGACACTAATAATAATAATAATAATAATATTTGGCTAATTTATATAGCGCCGTTTTCGTGAGAAATCACCTCAAGGGCGCTGTACAAATATATTTCTTAAATAGTTAATACTAGAACTACTGACTTATCTCTAAGACTTATATCTAGTGACTTACGACTAAGGCCTATAACTACTATCTTAACGACATATATACGAGTATTTACATATTTAGCAACTTACAACTAAAATTAATATTAACAATTAATATTGTTAGCTGGATATATATGTTAAATGAATGAAATTAATTAATAAAATCAATCGTCAATCTTAAACGCATTTAGATGATTCATCTGCCAACAATTAAACCGAGTGACTTGTTATGTTCCCGCTGATATTGTCCATTGTCCATTGGTAGGCAAGTCAATAGAAAAATTGAATGAACGGAATCGCTAGATAATGTAACAATTACAGTATAAAAAAATGAAAAAAAAGAAATATTTGGATACAATGACGGATTTATGGAAATGAGTGTCTGAAAAAGTGAGTTTTTAGTTTGGATCTAAATTCTGTTGGGCTGGTTATACATCTCAATTCCATAGGAAGTTTATTCCAAGCCTTAGGGCCGGATACTCCGAATGCACGATCACCAAACTTAGGACGGGTTGTTTCGGAAAATTTGAACAATTCTTCAAATTTCAACGTTAATTTGCGAGTTCTGTGAAAGATATTTTCTAGTTCTGTTATTATTTCAGCTCTGTCAAGCAACTAGCCTATAATGATATAATATCAGAACTTGAATAGGACTTTCACAGAACTCGCAAATTAACGTTGAAATTTGATGAATTGTTCAAATTCTCCGAAACAACTGGTCCTTAGTGTTCGGATTTCGCTTAGGCTCTTTCAACCTTCCAATTGCAGATGATGTCGCTGATCTAAGACTTGACTGCCTTAGACCAGTATTTTCCGGAATGCATAGCTCAGTAATATACGGTGGCGCCATTTCGTTGATAGCTTTAAACACCATCCAGCATAGCTTGTACTGGATCCTTTCAGGACACTTGAGCCAGTGAAGATTTCGGAGGTGCTCCGAAATGTGCGAAAACTTGGGTACCCCGGTGATAAGCCTTGCTGCGGCGTTGAACACTGATTGTAGTTTATCAGTTTCGCATTTAGGAAGATTTGCATAAATGCCGTTGCAATAGTCAAGACGTGATACTATATATGAGTTCACAAGTAATTTAGTTGCCTCTGTTGAAAGGTTCCTACGAACTGACTTAAGATGTCTAAGGTAGAAGAACCCCGTGCTAACGGTCTTATTTACCTGGCTTTTTAAAGAAAGGTCTGAATCCAGATAAACTCCCAGAAGTTTGACGGTTGTTTTAGCAGTTACGTCGTTGCCGGAAATAGCGATTGGTGAGTTTTCTATTAAATGTTGGCGTCTATGTGTGGCTGCCCAGAGACTCCGTTTTTGAAGGATTTAGCTTAAGTTTATTTGAGGACATCCAGAGATTGATTGCTTCTAGACACTCAGCTGTGCGAATTTTTAGGCCGTCGATCTCATTTGGTGAGCAGTAAAAGTATATTTGCTGATCGTCAGCATAACAGTGAGATAAAAGACCAAATGACTCGATAATTTTTGCGACGTCATTTGTAAAAATAATGAAGAGAAGTGGACCCAAAACGGATCCCTGGGGTATCCCTGAAGAGAGTTTTGTGAAGTTGGACTGTTTATTACCAACCTTTACTGCTTGCGAGCGATTGGATAGATAGGATTCTAGCCAATATTTGATGTTAGAATGTAAACCAAACGTTACTTCTAGTCTCTTAATGAGAAAGTCGTGGTCAATGGTATCAAATGCAGCGCTCATATCCAAAAGTGAAATAAGTGCTAACTTACCTGACTCTATGGCAAGGGTTATATCTGACAGGACACGAAATAATCCGGTTTATGTTGAGTGGAACCTCCTATATGCAGATTGATGATTGGTGATTAATTTATTCAGATTTAAGTGGGAGATTATTTGAGAAGTCACAATTTTTTCTAGGAGTTTAGTTACGAAAGGCAGATTTGATACAGGTCGATAATTACCCAGGTTGTCGGCATCAAGCTGTGGTTTTTTAATAATTGGAGTAACTACAGCAGACTTAAGTGGCTCCGGGAAGTCACCTGTGCTTAGGGACTTATTAAACACGTGAACTAGGAAAGGGGATAACACGTTGCAACATTTCTTGAGAAGCCACGTTGGGATAGGGTCAAGAGTACATTGTTTGTTTGGCGAACTAAGGATCAACTTTCCTACTTCTTCCAGCGTTGTAGGTTCAAAAGATGACAGTATCCTTGTGGAATTGGCTGTAAATCTTGGCGGAGGGGCAGAAGATGTGGAGGCGCGTATGGTTTCTATTTTTTTCACGGAAAAACTTAGAAAAGGCCTGCGGTGTAATTTCTGTAGCAGTTGGAACAGTATTACCAGCGATGATAGTTTTGACCGAGTTCCAGAGTCGTCGTGGATTTTTCCGCTCAGAATCAATTTTATTTATCCAATAATCGGATCTTTTGGCACTTATTTTGCTTCTGTACTCATTTTGAGCATTTATCCACTCATCTCGTGTAGTAACATCGGGGTTTCTTCTGTATGACCTCTCTAGTTTTCTCATTCGCCTTTTCTGGCTTCGGCACTCTTCGTCGAACCAGCCGTCAGACTTCCGAACTTTCCGCGTTTTCGAGGTGGTTGGAGCATATTTTATTAATAAATTTGAAAGAGTGGTGTTATACTCCTCGATGAGATCTGTCGTCTTCTTAATTTCCCAGTTGCTTTCTATGCATAGAGAAGAACTTTTGAGATCATCAAGGAAATTTTAGAAATTAAATTTACGCCATTCCCTCGATTCTATTGTTTTATATGACACTTTTGGCGGGTTGAAGTGAACTTCGGTGCGGACAAGTCGATGATCTGATAAGCCTATATCACAGACTTGTTAGACCTTGTTAGATAAGCCTATATCACAGACATCAGTGGTGGGCTATTACACATGGATACAAAAATGTCTATAATTCCACCAGCATCATGAGTTGGTTCGTTGACCCATTGCCGGAGTCCAAAACTAACCAATAAGTCAATGAATTTGATAGCGTTGATATATCACCCGTGATGATGAGAGTTTCGGAAAGACCCACTGCCCATTCCAAAAAACTCCTTAAAAAATTCTACAGATATCGTTTTCGAACCGGGTCGGTACAGTGTTAATAGTATAAATGACGATCCCGCAGAAGAAACACGACATACAATGTACTCAAATGTACTGAATGTGCCATTTTCGACCCTGGTAAGCCGCAGTCCTTGTCGGGCTATTATCACGACACCCCCATGATTTACGTGTGATATACTATTAGAGTGTTCCGTAGCTCTGGGTCGAGCCTGCTCCAGAACGACATACCCAAGAGCTTGAAGTCTTTTGATTGAATAAGATTCACTGTTTTCATGCCAGCTTTCTGTGATGGTAAGTATGTGGAGTTTTTGATCTTTAAAAACATCATCCACCTCCTCTAACTTGTTGTTCAGAGAACGTGCGTTCCAGGAACCCACCGCAAGCCGTCTGCTTCTAAAATTTGCATGCCGTTCTGATCGAATTTTATTCAAGTTCAGATTGTCACATTTATCAGAATCGCATAGGGCTTCAGAAGCTAGGATGCTCCGTTTGTCAGTTGGTATGACCACTTGAATACCCTGTTCTGATAGAAAGTTAATATTATTAGAGTTATTGTTAGTTTTAAAGTCTTGTTCCTTCCTGCATAGATATTTTTTCCTGTTTTGTCCTCCA
Organism: Hesperophylax consimilis; assembly: GCF_061612785.1. NCBI lineage: Eukaryota > Metazoa > Arthropoda > Insecta > Trichoptera > Limnephilidae > Hesperophylax > Hesperophylax consimilis. The sequence goes on along the minus strand of NC_142841.1, from coordinate 10,723,098 downwards.
CGACAACCCCGGTACCTAGCTTTCACATTTGGGTCACGCACAAGGTTGTACAAGGTTACTTTTGCGGCAACCAGAGGGTCCAACAATACACGTTTATTTTTAAAACTAAATAGTGTTGCCCGATTATACACAATAGTAGTGTTTATATTAAGCATTGCATAAAAAAGTAAACATCGTAAATCACTGCACTACAAACTGAACACTTGGGATTAGTTGCTGGGTCCAGCCACGTGCGGTATGAACATGTGTCCAGTTGACCATCGGATTGAAGCGAACTGTGTTTTAAGAAACGAGAGTCTTAAAATAATATATCAGTTATTTTATTAAAAGTTCAATAAGGCTAGAAACTGCGATATTAAAATTATTTTGATTATGTACACTTAACCTAAAAAGGATTACGGTTATTTTTAGATATTTACACAATTTAACAAACAAGGACTTCCCAATATTTTCAAAATATTTGTAGGAGCGATAGAAAAAAGCAGCCGGCAAGCTTCGAGAGCGCCAGAGAATAGAAAAACAATATTTCAAAAAGAACCTAACTTCATGGCTCTTAAAGTGTATAAACATTCCACGTAACATTAAATCAAACTGTACAATACTAAAAACAACAAATAAAATTAAATATCTAGGAGTAATTATTGATAAAAATCTGAAATTGAAGGAACAAATATGTCAAGTAGTAAACAAAATTAGAAAATTAATATATATATATATATTTTTAAGAACAAGAAACTTTCTGTCGATGAAAAATCTATATTTAATTTACTATGCCTTAGTTCAATCCACTTTACAATACGCTATTATTAGTTGGGGATCCGCGTATAAATGTAACCTTCTTCCAATCGAAATTATACAAAGAACAATTATTAAAATTATATTAAAAAAATCCTTTGACTACCCTACAGAACGCCTGTTTGAAGAATTTCAAGTACCTTCATTTAAAGACCTATATATTAAAAACTCATTAATCCAAATTATTAAAGAAAAAGATAAATATCAATTTTTAAATGAAAACAGAACATTAAAAAATAATTACAAAAATAAAAAAAATAAAAATTAAACAAATACATACAAGAAATACTCAAATTTAAATCATCACTTAAACATTCCTTTTACACAAATGTCACACTTAAATAAATACATTCATAAATAAACCAACCACAATACATTACATGAATCAAATACCTCTGTTTCTATTTGTATGTTTAAACACCGAAATATTATAATATGTAGGTACTCTACTTCTTGTGAATTGGATGAGCTGTAAGACATATGATGTAGGTACCTAGAAGTTATACACTTTGTACTTTCTGTGTACTTATACAATAAATGTTTTTTGAATTTTGAATTTTATTAAAATTACTTTTCTGCTCGTTTTCACCTCTTCACCATATAAGTCAAAAATTTCAGAAAGGTAAGCACTCTCAATTAAGCAATTATGTAAGTGCCTAAATAATGTTCCACAAAACACCAACAATTTATAAGGTTAATTTTCGGTATGTTTTTTTTATTTACAGCGTGGAATTTGTTTTATGTATGTTCTTCTCATTAAATCAAGGCTACTGAATTTGATTTTCCCTACTGACCGACCTCAAAGTCGCCCTCCCAAAGGTCTCTATCTCGCCACTTCTCCAAAATCAGAAATAACGCGTGCGCCCATGCGAAATAATCTCACGAGGTCCGCAGCAAAATCCTCCGTAATCTGCCCAGCATCCCTCAATCTCACCTTAGCGGCGGACCACTCAAAGAAGCCAATCCCTAAGCAGATCATTCACGCTTCGGTGCGCTCTCAGACCAGTTGCTCCAGTCGCTACAATCAACGTTAGACCCAGTGAGCCGAATAATAATGGATTAGTGTTTTGAGGAAACCCTCAAGGATCGGAGAAAGGCTCACCTTAGGCGAACGCGTGGACTTGACACTTGCACATGATCTAAGCAGATCTAATCACCTTCACAAAGGAGCCCTTTGAAGATGGCCAGTTAACTCGGGAGTTAATGAATCTCATTACCTATTATTAACTCAATCGCTTGTTGTAACTTAAACATGGGGTAACTCTGCCGTTCTTTTCCGCCTCAAAGGAAACTTGAATTTATATTTACACAACATTTAACAACCTGAAAGTGATAGCTAATGTTGGCCTTTGTATTCCCAAATTCACAAAATTGTGTTAATATTGTTATGGTGTATCTAAAAATTATACAATTAATACTTTTCAACTATCAATAACAAAACGAGTAATACGATAACAAAGTCTTCCTTTCTTCTTTATGTCTATGTAAGAAACTTGGGAAACTTTAATAATGACAATAATTATGATTTTGTTTTGTGTTTAGGAAAGAATGTTTATACGAGTAAATCCTGTCTAAATGACTAGAATAAACTGTTAAATAATGATTTTTTTTCATTACTTACCAATGAGTTCTTTGCAATTTTTGTAGAATGGTTCTTTCGGCCACAAATCACATTCATCATTGAAAATATTATCAACCCCGCAGCAAAAACACAGCGTTTACAATTTCAATAACCGCGAATGTGATTTGTGCACAATGGTACCTTTTTCAAAAGGTTTCTTACACATAACCCTTTGAACGATAATCCACCAAAATTTCACCGATAATTGAAGATGAAGTGTAGCCGAATCTGCTTACAATGGTTTTTTTTACCTGTTTTGTGAGAATCCTAATAATCAATAAATAATTGTGAATATTATGTTTCATGTCATCACCGAAGGTACGGCTTTGTTTTTAACATATTGTAGAACTTCAAATGACACCACCAAATGAAATTCCCTCCTGTCATCTACGGAACTCTTTTGTCGGTTTATCAGATCTAAATGCTGGACAATTACCTGATGTCATGTGGATGTTATCTTCCTTACTTCCTACTTCTCCTTTCCAACTGATTTTCCACTTCAGGAACAATATTAGATAATTCAACAAATATAATTATTTGCTACCCACTATCCATAACAACTAGCAGTTTCAAGATGAATACCAGGAGCAATGCATTGGCCGTATGGTTCGTATAATTAGCTAGTTTCAAAACTAGAACATTGGATAAATTGTCCAAATTATCAATTAAATCTCGCACTACGAAAGTATTTACTTACCTGTACCATACATTTTTATTACCAGGATATTCACAATTTTTCTTTGTTTCGTCCTTTCTTGTCAAAGCGGAGGCCTTCTCTGCACCAGCCTATTGAATCTATCTATTATCTAGGAAGTTTTTACACCATTTTCAATAAAATTTCAAAGATATTTTTTTATAAAAAGAATTATGGTAAGTGTATGTTGGACATAACCTACCTCATTTGGCGAACCTGTATTAAGTCAGAATTTTGATCAAAATTAATTAAAAATCTCTTTATGGTTTACCAATAAAAATAACACATAGCATATAAGTTCCAATAAGTCCATTTATTTACTAGTACAACTTTACTCATCCACTAAATTACAATAATTTTTGGAGTGAAGTGTGTAAAACTTGGATGAGTTCACTGGTTACTGAACTACCTTTATTGACTAGCGATTTTAAATTGATTTAAATTTTTTATTTGTCTTGTTTCATATATTTATCTATTTGAGCTAATGAGATAGGGAAAGTGTCCCATTAGCTCAGTGGTAGAGCGTTGCAAGGCAAGGGTCCTGGGTTGGAGTCCTAGATGTGACCGTATCCTTTTCTGATTTTTCAGTTTCAGATTTTCGTTTAGAAATCGCTAATATTGTCTTCAATAATTAAATATATCTCTCCGTACTACATAAAAGCAAAAATAATTAGTTTTTAATATAACCGATATGTTTCTGTGTTTATAAAATGATAAGTATTTATTGTACTGATTTGTATTACATGTACGTACTGATATGCTATTTCTGTAGCATGTTTGTAAATTTTCGACGGGTAATATGATTATAAAAGCACTATGTGCGTTCAATCAACAAATAGATAAAATGTTGCTTGATCAATGATTGAGGATTTGCTAGGCTCAGAATTAAACCCTTGACGCCCGGGTATGATCCCAACCGTTTTGGACCGTACTACCAACGGTATGCGGTAATTTTTCGTAATTTCTGGCAAAATTATTTCCCGCCGCCAACGGGTTAACTCCGTGACAGCGGCCTTTTTCACAGCGGCCATTCGGCCAGTTGCTGTTATTACCGGCAATAAAACATCACGGGCGCAGATTAAATTTGACTGGCATAAAACACGCTGACGCATGCGCAATGAGCGGTCTCAAACATGACCTGACAGGTGAAAAATGGCGCACTTCGCTCCGGTGTGTTTCGCGAGACGGCCCTCATACATCATGCTTGAAAGGAAAGTCAAATTATAAACATGTAGTGTGAGGCACCTTGACATGTCAAAAATAAACTCACTTATACAAATGCTTACACCGACAATAAACTTTTAAAAGACTACCAGATTGGCTGCTATTGCAGAAATTTACTAAGGTAGGTATTTATTTATTTTTTTTATAATATAATATTGATTAAATTTTATGATTTCGACTGTCCAACTAGGAAGGATTCCCGTTTCAGGACAGTCAAATTTACAAGTTTCAAGTTATCCTAGACGAATACAGGATCTAAGACTAGCTAAAATAAGTATGTTAAAACGAAGATGTATAAAAAGATACATAAAAAAGATACATAAAGATACATAGAGGCGTCCGTGATTTCAAATTACATTTTTTAGTATCATTTCGGAATCAGTCCTGCCTAGATCCAACAACCATTTGTCACTCTTGGACCGAAGGATGACAATTCACACAGTTTCAGCTGAGAGGGGATTTTATTATATAGTTTAGGACCGAGATATAAGAATATTTTTTGATAAGCCGCTCTGTTGCTTGTTGGAACGGAAAGGTCATTCCTTCCCTTATTTCTGGTTTGATGTTTGTGTTCGGCTGTTTTCATTTTGTTTTTATTTTTATGAACGTGGATTTCAATTTTTTCTTATATAGCACTGTCGGACATCTAGTACATAAATAAGTATATATATATATAGGTATATGAATAAGTTTGTGGTTCATCTAGCGAATTATTGACTGAGCGTATCAAAGGCATGTTCTAACTCGACTATTTGGCATTTCATCTGTTTATAAATTCGTTTGTTCCGTTGATGGTGGTGCCTTGCTGGATACTTCCTTTTTATCCTGGAGATCGCTTAATCGTGTTTCCTACTATGTGCTCAAATTGGAATAATCAATATTTTGGTACCTGCCGGCCTGAAAAAAGTTTGATAAAAGAATTGTCATTGGGTGGTGACGTTTTTTTTATATATTAAGTACGAAAAAAAAAATAACGCAAAAATATTATAACACAAAATAATAAAACATTTATATTACATAAAAATCATATAACCGTACTACATAATATATGCAGATAATTATTTTTACTACCCCATGTATTTTATTTTATTTGAATTTATTGTTTCGTATGATCTTTTTTACTGAATTTTATTAAAATATTAAAATGGAGGCCTTAGCACCAGCAAGGTACCCAGTGAGACTTACATCATCATGTAATGTTTGGTACACTATTACATACAAATTTTCATAATGTTGATTTCAGAGGAAATTTTGATTTATTAAATACGAGAAAATTAGAAACATTATTTTTTGGACGCGACGTCTACTCTTCACAGAACTATAATATATGTACATTATTTAATATAATTTTATATAATCAGTGTTGCACCTTCAGTTCATGCGTGGTTTTAGAGCAAAGTATGAAGGCGAAAAATAACTTTGAGTATTCATCAAATATAGCAAGTAATTTAATTTGTATATAAAACATATTTTTATAAGTGTATTAATTATTTATTTATTTTTAATGACAAGGTTTTGTATGCATAACACAAAAGAATAACATAATATTTTAAAGAAATAATTGTTAGAAAAACCTATAAATTTTAAAAATCTTCCGAGAAAAAATATATGCGACCAACTGGAATTGAACCCGCAACCTTCTAACTGCCGGTCAGGTGCTCTACCAATTGCGCTACGTCGGTAATTAAAAACCCACCAAATTGGAATTTTTTAGTTCACTTGAAAACGAATGTCTCGACACCATCTAGTGGGAGATTTAGTATTATTAATGCCTTTCTTACAAAACAAAGTTAGTTGTTTTCTAGTGAAAAATGTCTAATACACAATAATTGTTGAATGAAAAATACTAAGCAGAGGAGAAAAAAGTCAAATCAAATACTCAGTTCGGTTCATTGGTAAAATAGGATTGTAGAAGCCAGATTCATAAAAAAAGTAAAAATGCAATAAATAATAAAAATTTAATGATGTATATATGGAATTAATAATAAATTTGAAATTTTCAAACTTCGATGTACAAATGGCTAATTAATGACGTAAAACTGAATACGTGTTGCTACAGAAGAAGCATAAGCAGTGTCAACAAAGTTAAATCTTTAATTCATTTCCGTCGTAGTTTGTTAATTGTAATTTAATTCTCTCCAATACCAGTTACTTTAAAATTTAAAAAATCACAGCAAGATGTAGGACTAAGAAATCATCACTTTTTGCTTTGACCAAATATCTCTCAGCGAAAGTCATTAAAACGTCGCTGCAGATGGTTTGGCCGTCTCAATAAAAAGCAAAATAACAGCGGACCCATTAAGGGAGATCTCACAGAAATTCCCAAATCAATTTTGTCGTTAACGATTATTACCGAACGTTGGACAGGGCTAAAAGTGAGTTATCAGAGGCCATAAACATTCCCTGGCCATTATCGTTTACGGCAAGTACCTGAAATGTCCGACCAATCACTCTTCGGCTTTATGTATGTTAACCGTGTGCTCATACCGAGTACTTAATGATTACCTAGTTTGGACTTGCCATTTTCACAGTTCCCGTTATTTAAAACACACAGAAATCTTTCGGAAGGTAAATTATAATATTAATAAGTTTTATTCCAGAATGGGCAATGTCACACATCCCATAAAGAATATTATCCATATTCATTAATTTTACAATAATAAGAACGAAAGTATTAGATTCACGAGGCCAACAACTTTCTCCAGTAGGTATGGTGCGATGCTTGACTCTGGACACTTTTTGAGTTGTTTGTCCTCTCCCTTGATCCTGCTACCATGACTTCTTTTTTCAATGAAAATTGCTGAACGATTTTTTCCATTACCATTATGTGTGGATTTATGAAAAAAAATTGTGATGAAAATTATGTTTTTAGGAAATATTTTCATCTCTACCTTGGCTCTCTACAAATAAAAAGCATTTGGAAATAGTTATATAGTGAAAAACAAGCGAAAAACATGGCAAAGTTCATTAAAAAGTAACCAGATACATAAGATTAGAAGATACTCTCAGTATCAACCTGGTGTAAGACCACCATTCAGAATTGAAGTTGAAAAACATTGTTATGTTATGTTTCTCGAACATTTGCATTTTGTCTGTGAGTATTTTTTTGTACGTTCCGTTTCTGGTTCAAGATGGTGGCCCTTTTAATGGTTCAATAAAAAAAAATCAATTTTGAAATCGTGATTACTTAGAATTTCTTATTCGCATTAATTTTGTGGTAGTTACCTACTTACCTGCCTGATGAAAGTTTGAAAACAGAAATGTCCTTGAGATAGTGACGTTTCTTTAGACAAATTATAAATATCCTTGTTTGAAAATTTAAAAAAAAGTTACTTAATAAATGGTTTTAAATTTACGAGAAAATTTTGGTTTTGATTGAAAAATAAGAGAAAATTAGAAACATTCTTTTTTGGACGTGAAATCTACTACACAGAGCTACTAGTAAATCTACAACTAATTAGTATCACCACACGCAACTCTTATGTTTATTAGTAGGACCATACGCCACTTTCAAGTTTATTAGTAGGACCATTCGCAACTTTTATGTTTACTAGTAGGATCATACGCAACTCTTATTTTTGTTCAGAAATTGTCTCATTTGACCGCTCTTTTTTACAAACTAGTACAACCTCAACAATGACATTTACGTCGCAAATATAGTAGGTAGGTATATTATTTTATATTTCCCTGCATTCAATAAGAACAAAAAAACATTCTTACTTTTAAATATATATATTTTTATGACTTTATTTATTATACTGTTATACTTGGTGGAATTATATATTATTAAAATAGAAAATAAAACATTTTTTAACTTATTTTCACTTTTTTATTTTACCACTACCGGTTTCATCCTATTATGGACATCTTCAGGCTGGCAATTCTAAATAAAAAAGTGGAAATAAGTTAAAAAATGTTTTATTTTCTATTTTAATAATATATATTTTTATTACACGTTCGTTTTCATGAATGAATGAATGCAAATCTTGGAAGTAGAAATTAAAGAACTTCTTGACATCCGATCGAACTGAAACTCGGCAAATATACTGGTTGCCGGTGACAATGCATTTTGGAAAATCACGCATACACACACTGACATGTGCATTTCTCAGAAATTTTATAGTATTACATCAGTTAATATACGAAATAAATGTCGTTCCTTCCCAAACAGCATTTGGCTCAGTTGTTAGCTCAGTTGACTCCAATCTTTGGGGAGGAAAGTTCAAAACTCAGTTGAATCAATAAAAAAATATTTTTTAAAATATATCTATAAAAATAGACGTAAAAAAAGTATTTATATAAATTTAATAGTTTCTCGTTTTCTTCTTTCCAGGTGTTGGAAAGCTGTGTAAATACTACATTCCTTTTACACTTCTCGTATGACTCAGAATGCAGACAATGAATTGGCAATAATACTTTTGCCTTGTGCAATGTTCATTCCGCTCCTTAAATGTTAAATTACATCTGAAATGAATTGATCGCAATAAGTTAAGTTTCCGTAATTTTTTCTCATCAAACGTGTTAACATGCAGTCTACCTTTTGGCCAAAAGATAAAAGCGGTAATTTATTGTTATGGGCATAATTAAAATAATGAAGTAACAAACTATCTTTTTGTTGAGAAACTCGTATAATATTATTGAAAGTTGAGATACATACAGGGTAACTTTTCAACGGTTGTTGTTTTCTTGCAATTTGAAAAATAATTGGTTGATTCATTTAGTTCCGGTTAGGTTATTTCAGATCCTTTCTACTATAAATATACTGATGAAGATACAATTTTAATATTTTCAGCTATGTTTCCTATCAAAGTAATCTCAGATCAATCCCTTTTGATAACATTGGTCTTCAAAATTGCCTTTCTTCGCCTTCAAACAACCGGATAACATCAGACGTAATCGAAAAGCAAAATTATATTTATTCGTGCAGGATTTTTGGGCAAATGTTCTTATATGTAATTATATTCCATAAAAAAATAATTTTAGTAGTATTTTCCTTTGAAACTTAAGCCACAACCCAATAGGTAGGTGGACTCATTTATAGAGCCCATTCATTAATTAAGTGGCTCCAAACGAATACCTAGATAATGATTATGGTTGATTAGCACAGTTAGGTATCTTGTTTCCGAATATTTTGTTCATAGAATGATTAGTTTCTCATCTCGTTTAGTTTTCAAGTTATTAAGGACCCCAATATACGAGCAACACTAGTCGCAGTGGATAGTTTGCAACTGTTTAAAAATACAAATAAATTCGGGTGCCATTCAACTTGTTGCCTGCTACTAAAATTGCTTGTGTGCGCCTGTACTAAGATGTGTATTCTTATTGAAGGGGTTAAAAAAGTTCCGTTTTAAGGCACCTAAATCAGTCCTTTTAATCTTGTCCTCCATCCTTTCAATTAAATGTAGCTTTCTTTTTAAAAAAATAGAATCTTGACGTATACAACGAAGGTAAATAATTACTTTTCTTATACCGTCGGCGTCGTCGGGAATGTCAAACCAATGTAATGAGACCCATCCAATGTACCTACTCTGAAGAAAATAGAACGTTAACATTTTATAACAAAAATGATTTATTATATCAATTATTCCGAACAACCCTTTACATTTTTTCTTCCTTATGTCGCTTTGAATCCTGATTACTTGATATCACTTAAACTAAAACCGGCGCCATATGTGGGCTTCTTCTTTTACTTAGCATTTTTCTCGCAAGGAAAACAGCCATTAATCATTTCGAAGAAAGCCAACAGGAAGTCTACGATAAACATCGTTTCCCGCCTTTTCATACACAGTTGTCTGAACCGGAAATATAGTAGCGGTCGTGGGGAGGCTCTATGGGGTTCCTTATGGATGGGGTAGCTACTTTACTTGCTACTTGCTACCCATCACAATCAGGGATATTTATCTTATCGAACAAAGACAAGACTTTGTAATAAATTGATAAATCATTTCAATTTTCCAAGTCTACATTGTTCAAAATACAGAAACATTAATCATGTTGATCTTTCAAGTTTAGCATTATGTTTGAAAATGATTTTGTGTACCTTATATAAACTAATTTCCATAACCAAGGAGGTAAGTTAATTTGATGGTTAAAACTATTCAGACATTTAAATAGGTTCCTCCACTTCTTGTTTTCCTTTTCATCTTCTATCTCTGGTTGAGAGTGGCGGAAATATTGAGATACTGAGATATTTCATCCATTGTGACATTTCATATTGCACTTCAATAGCCAGTTAGAAGCAGAGTGGTCCAAAGCATCTGATTCGAAACCAGGCGTTGGGGGCTTAATCATTTATTTGGTAAAATCTACTTTGTTGCTCAAGCAATATTTTTAGCCTTTATTGAGTAAGAAGAGTCAAAATATTATCAGATTTTTGGAAACCCGAAAATTTGTGACTATGTTTTTCTCAAAAAATATGATTGTGGACAGTTTTGGTAAGTTAATTCATTGCCTATTTTGAAAAGCATTTAACCCCTGCCACTGATGTTACGTCTGTCGAACACCGAAAAATCTATGTGCAATCTATCATCAAAGTTATGTATTGTCGGAAAAGAACATTTTCAACAGAAGAGTTATACAAAGAATCTAAACTATTTTGTCCCCGTAAACTATTTATTTTGCAAACTATGAAATACATCTTTTAAAACAAAAACAAATTCTAAAACAATGAAAACAGAATCAATATTAGAAATAATAATGTATGTTATACTCCCCAAACGAACACAAAACAAATGCAAACACACTGCAGTTTCGTTGGACCTCGTACTCTCAATCTTTTACCGAAAAATATTCAAGTGATTACTAAACTTCCTCAATATTTAAAAGAGTTAAAATTATGGCTTTTCGATACAGCAGTTGAAACTTTTTTTTATTTAATTTGTATCAATTTATGTTTCTCATAAAATATTCACCATATATTACACTAAACACTTATAACTTCACTATACACTATTGTAAACACTTTTTATACAAACCGCTTAGACAAAATGTAATTTTGTTTTAGTTTTATATTCCCACAGTTTGTTTATTTCTAGGTAAAATAATATAATAACAGCTGCGCCTTAGTGGGTTCCCATTATTCGTATTGATTTATATAATGTTGTATGTAATTAATGTAAAAATTGTGAAAAATAAAGGAATTAAAAAAATAATAATTTTAAAAAAATGCTACGTCGCCATTTTGCGGTACATTGTTCTATATCTTCTTGAGCCAGCTCCCGCCATTCTTCAGCACGGCGGCGGCAACTGTGGTTATCGCTGATTGAGGAGTTGCAGCAGGTAAGTGTCCACGGGACGTGAGGTCAGTAATGAGTTATTAATATTGTAAACGATTGTCTACTAGATTTATAACTGATTTAAAAAACTCTAACAATATTTTTAAAAAAAGCGATATTTTAAGCAACAATAAATATTTAACAATAAATATTTTATTATTACCGCGTTTTTTTAGACCATTTCTTGCATTAAATATTTATAAAAAATCACAATTCAACAAAAAAAACTCACAACTTCTGAAATAATTGCAGCTAAAATGCACGTCTATCAGACTCCTCAGCAGAATGAAAACAAAAAATTCACTTCAGTGACAGAGGATTAAACAGGTTAAGTACCGAGCAAGTGCATGCTGTTAATCAGTGGCGGTTCTTCCCTTAGGTCAATTGGTGTTTGACCCCCCAAATTTATAAGACAACAATAATAATCAATTAAATTCATCAAAACAACTGGTATTATTCTTAATTTATTTAAAATGTAACGCGAAACAGCAGCGGCGGCGAGTAACTAGCAGTGGCATCTGTTGTCTCTAATGGAAGCTTTCATTCATAAGTCCACACGATTCGCTGGGTCAATTTAAAGAATGTCCACTTTTGCATCTTCTGTCCCTATGCGCGCCATAAAATAAACGAGATAGCAACATATTTTTCGTCGAAGTAAAAATTAGGTACCGAATAAAGCTTAGGGACACTTAGGTCATGACCGTGAGGGAGACAACACGATGAATATTATATGTTTTATAGAGATGGTGACATAAACAAATGTCGGTTTTTCATTTTACACGCTTGTAGTGTGTGTAACAATGGTTGTTTTTCAATTGGATAGTTCGGGAAAGATTTGGAATAATTATTTATGTTGTTATCGATTTAGAATGAAGCTGAATAACGAAACAAAACAAAAAACGTAAAAGATCTTTCTCAAATAGAATCGAACTCTTATTTTATTTACTTTAATGTACAACTACATTAAAACTTAAAATCTTAAAGATAATTTGCCGCAAGTACATGGATTGTGTATTTATTTCAAATTTACCATATTAACATAATATGTATTTAGAGTCCGCGACCTATTGATATAGATAATAATATATGGGCATTTTTCACAATATCAAATAAAGATTAGTCACACATTTTTTTCAAATGACCTACCACGACTTTAACCCTAGAACCGCCTCTGCTGTTAATATTATAAAAATTAAGAAAGGATAACATTAGACTATTTAGTTACTTTTACATAATGGGATCATGTTAGATTATAACGTTGAAAATTGTTGGTTTGAGTTGAAATTGATTACTGTATAATTATGCTGAAGGGTCAATTAGTGCACAATCTGACATTTGCGATTTCCCAGGTACTCTAATGGAGGGTTAAATGTTTAATTAGCTACATAATTTATGGTTACGCATTCAGCGAAAACTAGTCACTGCTTGCTACTGAATACGGAAGTGGATTCTGCCAACTGAAGGACGGGGGTGAAATGTGAAGGGTGGTTTTAGGATTAGGCATTTGTATTATGGTAACAGAGTGTTTGCAGTGGAATGACTAGCCAGGTGGGTGAACTGACCGCAGGGGATGATTTTGGAATATATTGCGCCAGACGCGAAACATAGGATTCACTATTATTGGATTTGTATTACGAGAAACAGTTAAATATAACTACCTACTTATATATATAATATGGTGTCTGAAAACTTGTAGTATAAGCGTGAAACTGGTGAGTCTACAACACATTTCAAGTTGATTTTGTGGTATAACGTAAGGTGATTTAGCAGGGGTGACAGGGTTTACAGGGTGAGGTGTGAATATGATGCGCCTGCCCACAAGCTTCGGGAAAGGCTGGCTTGGAGAGACCCTTTGGCCTCTCCAACTCGGTGGATTGTGCAGTACCCAATCTGCCAACACGAAATATAAGTATAACAATTATAGAATAATAAAAACATCAATTAAATGGATCCTCCATCAGGATGGTCCCAGTATCAGCTGCAACCATCGCTCATTAAGAAGAGAAATGAGCCATTTGGGAGCAGCTACTACATTGACATTGGTTGAATTCCGTGTCCAGTCCCAGAAGCTTACTATAGTCTGTGGCGAAGGAAGGTAAATTAAAAAAGAAAGTATTTGATTTTTTTTTAAATAAATTTAAAATAAATCAAATTTAATAATGTTATAATAATTATTAAGTTCTGCAAGTATTTCTGTTATTTTTACAGTTTTTAATGTGACAGCTGTTTCGGCTTTTGAGGCCATTATCAAACAGTCTTATTATCAAATGGCCTCAAAAGCCGAAACAGCTGTCACATTAAAAACTGTAAAATTAACAGAAATATTTGCAGAACTTAATAATTATTATAAGGTTATTAAATTTGATTTATTTTAAATTTATTTAAAATAATTAAATGGAGTTCTACGAATTAAACACCAAAACAATAAATAAGTATTTGATTATTAATACGTCTTGAAAAGAATCCTAAACTACTTATTTAGATGTGAGATATTATGACTCGAAAAATATCTATAATCCATCAGAGAGCTTCACATTCAAATTCACTCTTCTTAAAAAAGTGCTTATCAATATTCAAACCAGGCTCTTCAATTTTCCAAACTTCCAAGTCAACGTGTATAAATTTTCGTTTTTCCAGTAAAACGGTCCGACTTTGTGAAAGTTTCCCTGTTTGGGATTATTTATCACGTCCGAACTGGGGGTGTAAAATAAATATTTACACCCTCTTACATAAACAGTCCTAATCTACGATGGTGTTAGGATAGAAGGAAAAGAGAAACTCGAATATTTCTTACACTTCATGGGTCATATTTTCTCCGGGAAGGAGCATGAAAGTTTGTGTCGTGTTTAGTGCCTTTCTGCCAGAAAGCTTATGGATAATGGTTGGGGGAAATATGCAAAAGTATTTGCTGATAAAAGCGGTTAGGTGATTTTTCTTGAAGTACCTACGGAGTCGTTATTCAAATTTAAGCTAAAGAACCTTCGTCGATTCGAGTCATCATTAACAATATTGTTATTCTATGTTGTCCATATTTCATGAACTTTTTTTAGTATTTTGATAGGTATTTCACTCAAGTTTACAATTTAAAATACGAAAGAATTTGTATTTTATAAAATACTTGACATGTAGTCCGTATTATGTTAATTCTACAAGACAGGTTTTACTGATCGTTTGTCGTCAGTGCGATTTTAGATCAAATTTAGTTCAATCCTGACATTTAGACCATCCCATAAATTCTTCATCATTCACAACTGTAAGAACCAGTTTTATGTAATTTAATATCTCTGATTACCTATGTAGTGTTGTAGCTCTCTTAGGCGCTCTCGGTTGATATTATTTAAACAAAAATCACAAATTAAAATCTTGAAAATGAGTCAAGTATCGCCATTAACGAATAATTAGTGGTGATCTGTTAATTAACGTGAGTTATATTCAATAATATTGAAGATAATGTAAAAACATTATATTATACAATGTTGTTAATTAAAAGCTGTAAAATTTGGTCCAAATTTGTATACAAAGTATTTTAAAGTTTCATTTGTGTTAATATTATTGTCTGCGAAGGGTGAAAAATTAATTCTTATACAAGCATGATATTTAACACCAAAAGACCATGAACAAGCCTGCTTTGAAGAATAAGGTTTATTGTATCAGGGCGATAAAAACCTTCACGTCACAGATAAGGCAACGGAAATATTCCTTTAAAAATAAGGCTTTTATCGGGGTCGGAAGGTATTTAAATGAAAGAAATATCTTTATTTATTTATTGGACAATTTGTACAGCGCCGTTTTTGTGAGACATCACCTCAGTGGCGCTTATATTACATATACGAAAACTAATACATTTGTGCGCATGAAGAAAAAAGCAGAAACAAATTTTGATACTAAAAGTATTAGTAAATTTCATTGATATAATTTTTTGTATTTAAAACATTATTTATGATAATATTAGCCTCGCTTTGTACTTTGCTCGTGCTAAGACCCCCATTTTACAATTGAATAAAAACATGAAATAATAAAATAAAATAAATCTGAGTTGATATATATAAAATAAAATAAAACGATAAAGGCGGTTTTGAAAAAAAATATCATCAAAAATCTTCAAATATTATGAGGTACCTACGGTTGTACATAATGAAGTGTGTATTGTAATGGTATTGTGAATTACGTACCTACATATTTTTGATTATTTTTCGTTATACTTTCCCACCTTCCGCTTTCCTATCCTTCACCAATTGGGGATGCCATAGTCTCACTGGCTCTAGACGGTTGGGAGCAGTTGGGACTTTTGTGCGGATTCACATTAAAAAATAAAAATAGTCGTATTGCCACATAAATATATAAACACACAACGAATATGCACATAAAACTTATATACCTTAGCAATAAAATGAGAAATTTCCATTACCTTATTGTCTTTTTTTATTTTATTTTTTGTTGTTCTTTAAAGTATTATCCCGTTAAACTACAACTAAGCAGTTTTTCAACGGGATGTACATGTTCAATTACAATTTAAATATTTATACATAATATTATTACTAATTATAAATATGCATAATATTGTTACTACTGATAAGATATTCAGATAATTATTATTATTGGCACACATAATCTAAAATAACAACAAGGACGGGTTGTTTCAGAAAATTTTAAAAATTCATCAAACTTCAAAGTTAATTTTAAAGTTCTTGTAACGTTATAGAACTGTGTAAGTTTTGATTGCCAGGGTAGTGCCCGATTATTGTTTTGTTGAGAGTTTTTTCGGGTGGCTGCCCTGCGATCGGTTGGACGATCGGGCCTAATAACGCGGGTAGGAAGGTGACAATACGGGAGAGGACGATTCCGCGGTGTGCGTTGCGTTTTGCCAGACAAATTGATATTGAAAAAAAATGAAAAAGAGAACGCGGATACCATGAACCGATCCTTCGGAGAATGAAGGATACAGACTTTCCGTGTAAACTATGTGCATTACGGAGTACTTATGTGTGTGTATTGCGTGGTTACGTTATAGTTTCGTTCGCTTTACATTAATATTTTGTTCAAAAGAACCGGCTGACTTCGCGCAGGAGTCAAAACGTCTGTTTTATGTTTGGTATCGTAGAGTTGATTCTGTGAGTTATAGGTAAATGATTTTTTAAATGTTCACAAGAACGAAACGAACGAATGAATTTAGTTTGCATATTTATTGTTGTAGGTAGTGTACATAAATATTATTTGAAGATTTAATTAATAAAGTACAATTTAACATTGTAGGCGTGGCGTATTACGGTTCAAGAAGACACTTCATCAAATCTGTCTGTCTACAAATGAACGAATAAGGGGGAGTCAATTTGTTAAATTTCTCCCTCAGACGCGGCCCATTCGTGAGCAAGTGATTTATGCTTCCCCTTACACTCACTTTGGGGCAAATTGTTCTCGAGTGTCTGTTTCCCTTCACAGAAGCTTTTTTCTCCGGTCAGACCTTTCCAGATACAAGTGGCTTGAAATTAATTCAGCCCAGTCTGCGATGAAATAATATATTTTGGCAAATTAATGAAAACCTAACAAATTCTGAGGGGTTTGCTGGATTTATTTTTCATATGGTTTGATGCGTGTGATTTTGTTATAAAAGATTTTAGAAAAACACTAAGATTAAAAAATAATAAATTTGAGTGCGCTTTCTGAACATGATTAATGGGTAGTTGTTTGAACGACCGTTAAATTTGAAAATCGTCGCAAATAGATTCTCAGCACCATTTTGAAAAATAATTGAAAATAATTGCAGGGTCTCCGTTAACAGCCGATTTTCGGCCTGTGAGGTTATGGTAATTTTTTAACGAAGTGTTTTAATCGCGTAACGCAATAGAGCATTTGACAAACCGATGTCGTTTTCGGGCGGAGAATCGACGATCAACAGGGATCATCGATTTGCGACGATATTATATATGACGATTTGTCAAACAACAGGCCCTAAGAAAGATTTGCTTAAATGGTTTGAATAAACTGCACATAAAAATAAATGAACTAACGCACTAGTTGTGTACCTATTTTGAACCGAAAGCCTTCTCTTTTCTTCCCGTTCTTGAATCTTTTTTCTAGTAACACTACGATATTGGTTTGCGATAATTTCAGGCACAGGTAGGTAGGTAAATTTTTCAAATCCAGTACTCTTTACTTTTAAAAAGATTTAGTTGATATCTTTAAGGAAAAAAAATAACCTAAAATCAAGTTTAACTTTTTTTTAATCCTTTCTCATTTTGTATGTGCAAACTGTAAAATTTTAAGTGAAAAAAGAAACCAAATCAATTGTTACTCCATAGTAATTCCGCTGTATACAATATTATTTACACTGCATCGGTAATTATTGAGCCGCGCAATTTTCCCACCATTACACGCAAGATAATCTCTGGCAGCGGAGTTATGCGCGCAAACTAATAAGTCCCCGGTGGACGTAAACCCCATGTTATTGCCAGGTGCATAATGATGCATATTGTAAAGGCATTAAATGCAATTTGTGGCCACACGAATCGAAGCAATCACTGAATAAATGACCGAAGGCTCGTTCGGGACTTGGCCAATTTATCTCCGTACAAATTGGTTTGCCCACTTTTGGGAGATAAGACATTATAACATTATACATACTATAATAATAATAATAATAAAAATAAAGTGTTTATTCCGGTATGTGGGGAGGTTTTTGCAGTCCCACACATCACATATAGAGATACAACAAAATATATAATCAAAAACAAAAAGATAGAACAGAAAAACATAGAAAAGAAAACAGAATAAATTGAAAATAAAATAGAATAAAATGATAAAATAATAGAATAATAGAAAGTTGAAGCCTTAAGGGAGCCGTGATTATATTAGGCGCTAGTATTTTTCTCCAGTGTGCGTCAATGCTGGAGGATGGAGTGAGGCGGGCTTCCATAGTGAGAATATTTCCAGAGCTTCTTATCCTTTCCCTCATTCCTGCCACCCTGGATCTAATAAGGGCTGCATATCCGGGAACTCGCCCCTCCGTGAACATACGGGAAGCGCTGCAGTATCTGGGGAGACAAAAAATTGTGCGGAAGGCGTTGTTGTATTGGACCCGTAGTCTTTCTATACTACTCTTTTTGTAGTTTGCCCATAATTCGCACGTGTACAACGTTGCGCAGAAGGAAAGGAAGAGCGTCCTTTTTACTGCGTTACTGCAAAGGCGAAATCTTCTGCTGAGCATGTTTGCTTTAACGCTGAGAGCTCGCATTTGTCTATCGATATCATCATCGTCCATCAGATTACTGGTGATTATGTGTCCAAGGTATTTAGTTTAGTTTATTTTTAGTAGTGTTATACCTAATTGGTTTTTGTTTTTTCATAGG
Organism: Hesperophylax consimilis; assembly: GCF_061612785.1. NCBI lineage: Eukaryota > Metazoa > Arthropoda > Insecta > Trichoptera > Limnephilidae > Hesperophylax > Hesperophylax consimilis. The sequence goes on along the minus strand of NC_142841.1, from coordinate 10,704,144 downwards.
AATTTTGAAATGCTGCTGTATTGCATTGAAATGATTTTCATATACCTAACGCGATATTTTCGAAATAATGGGGTCACTGGTTTGATCTCCACATGTCTTTATTTTATCGCACATTCATTGTTTCAGCCAAATATATGACGATCTCCATAGTCAAGCGGTTACTTTCTCCTCTGCTCCGGACCCAGAGATTACGGGTTCTTTTCACAACGTGCGCAAAATTGATTAAAATAGTTTTAAAAAAATACGTTTAGTTATTCATAGCACGTTCACGCAGAAAAATTGATAATTCATTAAGAATCTCTCTTTAAATTGTTGGTAATTCAGTTAAAAACAGGATTGCAGGCCTTTAAAGAATTAATTAACAGTTTTCCTGATAAACTCAAATTACGAACATATTATAAGGATGTTGGAACACATGTTGATAAAAATACAAAAATTCTTTGTATGTATTGTAATTCTTTGTATAAAGCTGATAATATATTCACAGTTTACTAAAAGTTTATCAGGAAACCTGTTAATTCATTCGGTAAATAAAAGATGATGCCATAGCCATAACTGGCCTTATGTACAGTATTTACATCAAATATTCTTGTTTCTTTTTTACAATTACGTGTATCTAAACTCTTTGTATGATTTTCACTGTTCTATTTCTCTAGTTTAACCCAATAGGATTTATAAAGGCTGGAAAATAAATCGTAATACACCCGCTGTGCATAGACGAAATTGTCAATAGGTAATTAGCCTATCTTCATGAAACTAATTAAAGTACCAATGTTAATTAAATAAGTTATTTTAATATTACACAAAAAAATATATGTTATACTAATTCTCAGAGTGCAACAATAATAACGTAACATTGATTGTATGGTGCAGTTTTGTGTAAATTCGCTTCAAGTGCGTTTTAACATAAATACTCAGAAATTCATACGGTTATATTTATTTATTTATTTATTATTATTACACGCCCTAATGGGCTTTTACACACTACAAAGTTTAATTGGAGAGTATCACAGTAATTATAGATTCTACAAAATTAAAACAATAAAGGAAACATAATACAACGAAAAAAGAAAAAATATTAAATGTTACAACAAAAGCATATAATAAAATAAGATACATTAGTAAAAATGATAAGAAGTCTAACATAAATAGATATTCAAAATAAAAATATATATATTGCGGAAATTATAGATGTCTATTTATGTCTCGATTTATAAAAGAATTGAAATAAACAATATTTATATTGATTATTTTTAAGATGAAATATATCTCCCAGATCAGAGTATTTATTTCCGAGACTGTGAAGTCTTGGAATTGGGGAATTTTGATATAACAGTGTCCTGGTGTTGTAAAAATAAAAGGGTGGTAAATTTCGGCAAGATCTCTTGGGTATGTGGATGCTGATTAATTGGAGTAACTCAGGACAGTCGATTTTGTAATGAAGTATTTTATGTATTACTATTAAATCTGTGTTTATTCTTCTTTCAGAAAGTTTTAATAGGGACAATTTATCTAGTAAGTAGTTATAATCGATGTTTTCTACAGGAATATGCAATTTATAGTTTATATACTTCAAGAACTAATGTTGAATCTTTTCAATATTATCGGAATAAATATTGTAAAATGGAGACCATAATGTAGAGTTATACTCTAGTTGGCATCTAACAAGGGTTTTGTACAACATGATAAATGTGCCTAAATTATTGAAGTCTTTTGAAATTCTCAAAACAAATCCAAGAGTCTTAAGAGCCTTATTGATAATGTTATTAATGTGATACACAAAAGTTAGTTTGCTATCGAACAATATACCTAGGTCAATAATTTCACTGCGCAATTTAAGTTTTTATCATTTAATGTATATTGAAAAAATATAGGATTATTTATTCTGTAAAAATTAATGAACTGACTTTTCTTTATGTTCAATGCAAGTGTGTTGATAGAGCACCATTCAAAAAGATTTCTCAAATTAGTTTGTAATATAATGAAATCATTTATGTTATTTATCTCTTTATAAAGTTTCAAATAATCAGCAAAAAGTAATACTTTTATGTTAGTAAATATATCAACAATGTCATTTATGAATATAATAAACAAAATGGGCCCTAAATGAGAGCCTTGTGGCACTCCACTTGTGGCTATAAATGTGTAAGAATTTGTGCCATTTATTTTCACACTAAGACTTCTTAGTATAATTTATATTCTTCTCTTATATGCGAGAGATTTTGTTATAAAAGATTTAAGAAAAACATGATGATTAAAAAACAATAAATTTGAGTGCGCTTTCTGAACATGATTAATGGGCAGTTGTTGGAACGACCGTTAAATTTGGCATCGTCGCAAATAGATTCTCAGCACCATTTTAAAAATAATTGAAGGGTCTCCCTTAACGGCCGATTGTCGGCCTGTGAGGTTATGGTAATTTTTTAGCGTACTACTTTAATCGAGTAACGCAATAGAGCATTAAATTTGACAAACCGATGTCGTTTTCAGGCCGAGAAACGACGCGTAGTTTCTGGGCCTGAAAACGACATCGGTTTTTTAATTCTATTAATTAATTAATTTATTAATTAATTAATTTATTAATTAATTCCCCGTTAACCGTCGCGACGGTTAACGGGGACCCCATTCAATAGTCATATTCTAAAAAATTAGCCATGCAAAAAACAAATTCATAGTATTTACAAAACAATAAAAAGAGAACAAATTAGTTCAATGTGTAGAATTGATTTGTATCTACATAGACCTACAGTATTTTTCAACTATAACACTTTAACTAAATATCGGAGCTATAGTAAAGTTACATGTAAAAACAATACGAGCTATTTATAGCTCCATTGATTTACAACCTCACACAAAACTTATGTTGACTTTTAGCTTTTGGAGTGGTCACTCTTTTATCACGCTATTTTTCTCTGCGAAGACAAGTCGAGGAGTGTTTACTATACCCCACCTAAGTAGGTGCTTTGTCCTCCTGATGATGAAAAAACCCTTTAAAAATAGGGGAGTGATTCAGCGGTTTGCTCCCGGCTTTCTGTCGGTAAGCAAGAGTAATGATACATTGACCACCAACGGCAAATGTTCTACGCACGAACACCGAACAGATTAATCTTTTGTACTCTTTTGCGTGTAATCCTTTTGATGGGATGGGCTAAATACACACCCGTGGATGGACCATACCAACGTGCAAAAAGGATCATAAACAGAATCTTTATATAAATGCTGCAAATATAAATGTTTGTGCATTTTTGACATGGTGGTCATTTTTTGTAGAAGCTTATTTGAAGTGATAAGATTTTACGATGTTTGAATAATGTAAAGGCAAGTCGGCAGTATAAGTGGCATGAATGTTGCTGGGATTTTATCTTTTTAAAGGGAAATGTAGTATTTTTCCTAATTATCGGAGGTACATACAAGTAGGATTGATATAGTTTTCAAATTGGGATGGCTGTTTTAAATAGAGCTTCGTAGATATTAATGTAACCGCATGATTAATACTTAACTTTTATACCACATTATGTTTAATCCAAATAGTTAGTGAAGTAAAGTAGCCAGGAAGCCAGATTAAGGTTGTACTTGACGTCATCGTGCTAGTATCTTCTGTTTTTTACGTGTTTAAGCAAGATTTATCCGAAGAAAGATTTTTCTCGCTGAAGCACGTCCTACCTACCTACTTTAGGCAGGTAATAATTACGTTACTTATAAGTATGGTTCACAAATAATGTATAGCAGTATAAGTGTTCACAAACCCTTAGCGTGAAGAAAGTTTAAAAATTCGATTAATCATTTATATTCTTTTCTCGGGACGGGCACAGAATTCGGGCTGTCAGAGTTATTTTTATTTTTTCTAATGCGCAGTACAACGTGTTAAAAAATCTTTTAATGCAAAAGATTGTGAAAATCATTATTTATCATAGATACCAACGCACAGCAGTACAACCCTATCATTTTTTCCAAAAGTCCCGATACCGCCATATTGTGATATCATTTCATTTCAAATCACTCATTGTTAAAAATATTCAATTCATCCTACCGTAATGGATACCTATTGCACACATGATGGCCTAACCAAAGTAATGACTTTTCTATTGTACGGCGCCCCCCACAGGGTCGCGCCCTGTGCCGCGCACTAATCTTTACACTTACAATTTAAAATGAAAGAACATAATATTATGTAGGCCTGTGCGCGTCACAGTAGGGCGGAAATGGATTTTTTATTAAATCCAACAATCGAAATGATGCCAATGGTCGTACCGAACACGATGACTGGTTTTCGTAGCATTAAAAATGTCGAGATAATCATATAAAGTCATGATTTTCAGAGGCGTTACAACCCTAGGAGATCCCTGGCTCACTCTAGGAAACGCATCCATTCCTATCAGATTCCTATATTCTACATCGTGCAGCCAGGTTTCCTAACAATTTTTCAACTTGGATGAATATAGTATGGAGAAACCTCACCTGATACACACAGAATTGTTCAAAATATGTTTTGTAAAGAAATAGGCACATAAATACATTAAATGCTACTGCAATGCTTCTGCCAGAAATTTTAAGGTGAAATATTTTTTTTATTAACACATTGTAGTCGGGAGCTTCAAACAATAGACTCTAGCCTATAGCGGGTGTTTTTCGCGATTAGCGCAAAAATATATCCTCATCCCTTTCGTTAGTATCTGAAGACATTTTTGAAGGGTAAAAGAAAATATCAATTAGATAAATTCCACTAAAAAAACGTCTGTTTTGTAACTCTGTATATCATAACTAAAGCACGTGTATATTAGCGCCACTCTATCTTCACAAGTAACGAGTGCCAGGAATACATCCAATTGCTAAACAATTTTTGTGTTATCTCTCATTCAGGAAATGATTATTGTAATAACATCCTCGGGATTATATCATAAAAGTAAAGGTCCAATGAATTTATAACACGTCATTAAAATATAATAGGTACTCATATTCCCAGTACAACTAACAAACAATCTTTGAAATTTAACACGGTAAAATTGCCTAATTATTGCAAGAGTATGTGTGTACATAAAAGAAACAACGGCTTATCTTTTTTGTTATATGTGTGTGTAGTTTGTAATTTCTTCAAGCGTTTAGATTAAATAGTCACGGGAAACAATAATAATAATTTTCCTTCCTCGCCTTTGAAGTGGAGCCGGCGTAAAGGGTATTTTTACCCGTCCCGCCGATAAGCACCAGTCGGCCGCGCGGGTAAAAATACCATTCCCGCTCATAGTGTGTTAACTGCTATGATTCAAATTAACCACCAAGCCGTTTTCCTGCAGAAGTATACAAAAATGATCAATCGCCAAATAATCGGTCTTAGAAAACACTCCTTCATTCATTCAAATTTGTACTTCGTCATATGCATAACCTTCTACCATTCTGACTCTTGACACGGTCCGACTCAAGCATTCGGTTTATCTTATTCTTTTCACAATGTCTTTGGAAAGCGAAAAAGCTATCACGCGTTATTAACTACACCATAGAATAAATTAAAAAATATATTTTATATTAATTTAAAAAAAATAATATTATGAAATACAAAAAATATAAAAAAATAAATAAAAAAAAATCAAGTATTTGGTTCAATAGATCGTCCCCGACTTCTATGTATTCTCCTTTACACTCCTTTCTTCATTTATTAGTTCTACGTGCTAATTATGCATTCGCATTGCAATATCAGCATAAATTTATAAGATATATGTTAGCTATAAACTCGGTCTACCAATATAAACTATAAATTGTAACAACTTGATGAAAGAATTAAAATTATTAAAACTCTTAGATAGAAGACTTGTTTCTGACTTAACCTTTATTTTTAAAATTATAAAGGGAGTTATGGACAGCCCTGATTTCTTGAGTCTAATTACCTTCAACATACAATCTAGAACTACTTGATTGAAAAATATTTATAACTGCAACAATAACATCAGAAGTCATTTAGATACTCACTTGTCCCTGAATTCCATGCAGTTGGTATCACTTTCAATTGCACGGAATAAAGTTACAAGAAGGCTATAATATCATATCTCAGTAATAATTACAATTAAGGTTAGCATAATACTTTTCTTCTGCATGGATTATATATGAGTTCAAAAGAAAATTTTACTTTTGGTTACTGTTCCACTGAATTATTATGTACATGTTTGTAAAAGCCAATATGGGGGTAAAATATAAATAACCAAATATTTGCAAATCCCCAGATTTCTCACAGTATCATAATAACATGATGTTATCATGCAAATGCTTCAGGGATCTCGTTTCTACAGCATTCAGTCTACTTCATCCTTCATCTACGAGTCTCATGTCTCACTGCCATATATCAGGGTAGGCACCAGCACTCTATCGTGAACTGCTAGCTTCGTTGATCGATATTCGTAACAGGCACCGACTTTTTCAACACGAATAATGCTCAGGAAGAAAGTCTGTTCCACAAATCGTAATATGGTTTGTAGATTATCTTTTTTTAAAGTGTCCACATTATGTATCCATATTACGTAATGTAAAAAAAATATATTGCACACGCGACTATGATGCATGCAAGTATTAACCCTCACAGAGCGCGGGGGTCCGGGAAACCCGCTGCGCCCCGCACAAAGAGTATCATTACTGCAGCAGCCGTCGCCGGACTTAATTAGATTCCTGGAGTACCTAATAGTAAAGACGACCTGGTGGGGTCTGGAGGACCCCCGGGATGCATTGTATCTCTGTTGGACCGACCACTGTGGGGTTGAAGCATGAATGCTTCATTATGTTGCAATATTCCTAAGGGTTGGATGTATTTTTATATTTTGACCAGATTTATTAGTTTGCTAACCGGTTCCTTCGCGATTTTAATATTCTTTCTCAAAATCTTGACAAACAATATAGCGTCTCGTCTTTTTTGTACAGTTTGAATGGATAATAGAATAGGTATTATAACTCAACACATTATATAATATTATTATCCCCAAGTAATAATCCCAACATTAAATGCACTGAAGCATAAAGCCCTTCATCGTTTTGATTTTTTTCTACCAAAATTAACACTATTGAGAATTATCGTCTTACAAAAGCTACAATCGCCATAGGCTTCAGCGTGACTACCTTAATTTTTCTAGACCAACTTCTTTTATGTAGAAAATTGTCGGATTGGTTTTCAATTCCGATACAATGTTCCCAAAAGCTCAGAAAGCCACATCAAACACCTAAGCCGCGTATTGTGTATATCTACAATAATAAGTTGAATTGCAAATACCTAGATAGGCCCTTCGATAAGTGTATGTGATTAATAGTTCCAAATAATATTATCGTTAAAAGTGTATTACATTTTGTTATTTTAATGCAGTTCTATTTTTGAATATTGTTTAAAACATACGATTTTGTAAACCTGTGTTTACCTGCAGTTTCCATGGATACGGATCAATCACAAATATGCAACGTTGCCAAACTTACGCTATGCAAGCTCACACCGAATTTATTGGGTAAGTTTGAACCTCACCCTGAAGATCTTAAGTGCGTGTGTCTTTAAAAATAGGTTTTGAAATTGGGAAAAAATATTAAAATTTTTACTCCTACAATCATGCAGAATCACCTACGGAAGTTAGTGCACTATTACCCCGAACACTCCCTATAATTAGTATAGGTATGTGGAAAGTTAATTATTGTAGTCAGGCTTCATAATTTTTTTTCCGCATCTTTAGAATTTAGAGTGTTTTTACTATGGAAAATATTTTTAGAAAATTGGACATGGTAAATAAAACCGTTTCAAAAGTTAAAAAAAAGTATCAGGTCCCAAAATACAACCTTACTAAAATGGTTTTATAGATAGGTAATTATGAAAAAAAAAATGGACTCACTAATCTTGATATTCCGGCTTATCTGTATCACAATTTTTGTGAACGGCATTTCGTTAATATATTTTTTTTGTTTACTATCTGCTCCTTAATTGTGCTAAAAATAGATTTTCTTTAATTTTCACGTCAACCAAGTGTATAGATGTAGCCAATATTTTAGCACAACAAAAGCCAACCTTTCAAATTCTATATCTGTGGATACATCCCTGTAATCTGTGGAAGCCGGATAATGGAGAGCGTACGCACGCGGAAAACAGACACCGCCGGAGATAATAATAAATAACTACGCATTATATCGTTATACTTGTGAATTGTCGGATTTCCGAAAGCTTTGTCAAAAGGGAACAGTCACCGAGGTGTGAAATTGGTCGGGCGTGATCCCAGTTAGTGAGTGGACTCCACCGCGCGACGGTAGATGATTTGAATTTTGATTGTGATGGCTAAAATGCATTGATGTCTCTGTGAACTTTTAATTTGAGTTTCAAAGCGCTCTATTGATCTTTGTTGTTTTTTAATCTGTTTTCAATATTGCTTTCAGTGGTTATTTTTTAACACATTTAAAAAATATATGTTGTTACTTTTTATAATGTATTGTTTTAAAATTTTTAACTACGTGATATTAAACAATCAAATAATTTTATTAACTGATAATTATATATACATACCAGCGCACCCGTGATAAATCACGGATATTCTTAACTCTCGACAAATCAATTATAATTTCAAAATGGCAAATAAATAATTTTCTGTTATATAGATTATGTATAGTGTTGTACGCTTGTCAGAATTCCTGACAAAAATATCAAATTTAGAAAATGTAACTATATTCAAAGCAAATCCTAGTTTAAGAGTTGATTGAACCCCAGTTACAGATAAAGAAACCGAATAACAACCGAAATTAGAATTTTTATGGTAAACTAAACGGAGAAAAATGAGTGTTGCTAATTTATTAATCAACTTGTCAAATTATTCGTAATCCGGTTAAAAACGGGATTGCAGGCCCTTAACGAATAAATTGATAGTTTTGTTGTTAAAATTTTAGTAAAATACGAAATTACTATGACAATGTAGAAACACATATTCATAAAAATCTTAATGTCATGTCATTATATATTATCAAGGCAAATGCAGGTGCGTGAATATATTAGGAGTTTACTAAAAGTGGTTATCAAGAAATGGCCTGCAATCCCGTTTTTAATTGGATTATCAATAATTTGAAAAGATCCTTAATAAATTAGTAATACTCATTTTATTACTTGTATAGCAGACTTACAAACGTGTCTTCACGAGTTTAATAACTTGACAATCATGTGAAACTGATTAATAAAGTTTAAAACTACCTGCAAAATATTGGAGCATTATAAGTAACAGAATACAAGCGCTTCGCACAATCACCTAAATAATTCAAGTAAAAATCGATTGCAATTCAAAATCCAATCTTTATTTAATGTGCCTATCGAAAAATAATGGGAATATATTAATTAAACGCGAAAAATACGGTTGTCAAAGATCAATTCGCCCTTTACACAAAAGCAGAAACCAGTGTTCTTTATATTTCATACTTGATGGCGTTGTCATAATAATTATTGTTCTTTTCCACCCGAAAATATCAATTACGCAAGAAAATAGGCGGCGTGACAACAAAACACCCCTTCATCTCCGGCCATTGTGCGAGCGACCCTTACTCCCGCATAGGAGTCAGGCTGTTTCTGATGAAAACCCGATGATGAATTAAACCACAGAGAAAGTGTAGTTTCTGCTCTCCTGTAAAAGAAAAAAAATTGCTTAAAAATGTTGGAATTTATAAAAAGTGTATTAAATTGTTATATTTTGCCTATGTAAGAAGTCAACTTGAGTACAATTCTTCTGTCTGGAACCCACATTATAACATACATGTACAAGCTGTTGACAGAATAAAAAACTAATTTTTACGTTTTATAAATTTTAAAATGGGTATTCCAGCAATTATGTTGAACTACAACACTCTGTTAAATTATATGAATATGCTCAAATTGTCAGACAGAAGTATTTTCACTGACTTGGTATTTCTATATAAAATTCTAAATGATTTTATTTATTATTTATTTATTTATATTTTACATGTATATTTACAGAATAAAAATATCCATTAACAAAGATACATTATACAATCATAATTGCCTAATTAGCAATTTAAATTTAGTGATGCGCAGGTGGAAAATGTCGATGTCAGAGGCTAGTGAGTTAAGAAGGCCTATCATTCTTCCGAGAGGCATTGCTGATGGTAAGTTAGTCCTACATCTCGGAAGAATGAATGGTTTGTGTCTACGCGCTCTTGCGAAGTTATCAGGGACGTAAAATAAAATTTTATTCAAAATTTCTGGATTGTTGATGTGACCGTTCAACAAGTTATAGGCCATCATCAGCAACGCAGCTTTCCGCCTGTTGACAAGACTATCGATACCTAGCATTCCGGAAAGGAAGGCTGATGGGTATAAATAGGGATAGTACCCGAAGTCTCTAAGATAAAGATAACGTAGAAACTTCTTTTGTACTTTCTCTACCATAAAAGTGTACGTTGCATCCCCTGGTCCCCATATTATTGAGCCACTTTCCAAAATACTACGTACTAGGCTAAAATATAGCAAGCGAACTACGGCAGAGCTGCAGAAATGCCTGGAGTTACATAGCACAAATCCAAGCATTCTCAAAGCCCTGCTGCATATCGTTTCAATATGAACGTGAAATGTTAAGTGTGGGTCAAAGGTTATTCCCAAATTTTTCGGTTCAGAAATATGTTTAAGAGAACATTGGGACATCCTATAGTTGTAATAAATCACAGTGTTTGCTCTAGTATAGCACATTATGGCGCATTTCTTAAAATTAAAACCTAATTTGTTAATTTCACTCCATACCACGATAGCATTTATGTCTCTCTGGAGCTGTGCGCAGTTTTCTAAGGTCCGGATTCTTAAAAATAGCTTCAAGTCATCTGCAAATAACAAAAATTTCGCAAACTTTATAGCATGATGAATGTCATTAATAAAAAGGGAAAAAAGTAAAGGACCAAGATTAGACCCTTGAGGAACCCCAGAGTTTGTGGGAAAGTACGACGAGTTAGAAATACCATATGTTACGTATTGCTGTCTACTTGATAAATAGCTTACAAATAAATTTAAAATTTTTACCGAGAATCCAAAACGGTCTAATTTATTTAAGAGCATCAGCGGGTCTACGGTATCAAAAGCCTTTGCGAAGTCGTTGTATGAGACGTCAACTTGGTTGTTACCGTCAAGAGCTTGAGATACATATTCCGTAAAGACCATCAGATTTGACACAGTCGATCTGCCAGATCTAAAACCATGTTGTTCGTCTATTAAATAAGGTTCTACTTGGGCGTAGATATATTTATGAATTATTAGTTCGAACAATTTTGCCGGAGAGGAGAGGATCGCTACTGGTCTGTAGTTAGAGACCAAATATTTATCCCCATCTTTATACAGTGGTGTAACTTTAGAGATCTTCCATAAATTAGGAAATGTTCCCGTGCTAAGTGAAAAATTAAAAATGTAAAGTAGGGGTATTAATAAAGGCTCTATACAACCCTTTAATAAAAATGACGGAATAAAATCAGGTCCAAATGACGTTTTCGCTTTGAGTTTTTTAACTGCAGCTAACATATCAGATTTTGTGATGTTAGGAATATCAACATTCTGCGCTGCTGATGATGTATAAGTCCCCGGTTTAAATGAACTTAAATCCGTAACTTGCTGACTGTAAACCGATTTAAAATAGTCCGCAAATGCTTCGGGAATATCAATTCCCGAGTGTGATTGTCCATTCCAAGTGACATGGTCGACAAACCCACCATCACTTCTTTTGGATGAGACATATTTCCAGAACGACTTGGGATCAGATTTGATGTTTTTTTCAATGATATTAATGTAATTTGTATGGGCCAATTGCATACTGCGTTTAACTTTAGCTCTAAGACAACAAAACATTTCACGTTCTCTTACTAGTCCAGTTTTCTTCCATTTTCTAAAATGTCTGAACTTTCGCTTTATATCACTAATAATTTCATTGGAAAACCATTGAGGATACTTTCTTTCATTCTTCGGAATGCGTTTCCTTTTGAAGCACATATCGAAGTAACTATAAATAGTAGAATAAAAATAGTCTACGGCTAGTAGACTATTTTTATTTAGTTGATACCGCACTATCAACTATTTAGTTGATAGTGCGGTATTGCTAGAATTGATTAGCTTTCGGATTCCACAACGTAATTCTAGAAGTCAGGATTTATTTCAGTGCAGTCATTCTGGGATTAACTACCTATATATTCCTCTTTGCCCAGAATACTAATGGAGAAAAACAATTATACCAAGTCAGTGGACATATAAAATGAAGCAATGAAGTACAATAAATAATGTATATTTCTTAATATTCTCATGTGAAAGCCCCGAGAAAGGGCGTTAATAAATAAATAAAAGTTGTCCGGTATGAATTTGTAACGAAATGTTAGTAATTTTTACACCAGTTTTATAATTTATTTATTTAATTGTTTATATTTAATTAAAGCTACGTTTAGTTTACGTTTTATTTTTTTCATATGGTAACTATGGTTTCTAAATGATTATGGAACGTTCACGCAAGACAATGCTCCTCGCCGCAATTCCAAAGTTATCTACAAATATCTTCATAACATATACGAATTCCAACGCTTCCATGGCCTGGAAATCTATGGTCGATTGTGAAGAAAAAAAGATAACCACCTATCGAGGAACTTATTCAAAAATGGCACTACAGCCAAGAAATAAATAAAACCCTGAAAAGAAAAACGCAACTCCAAAAATTTGGTGCACAGCATACCGACATGGAATAAATTGCTTCTTAAGAACAAATCAATGTTCACCAAACACTAGATGTAAGCCATTAAAGAACATGTTTTTGAGTTAGGGGTTTGAGACGTTTCACTTTTCTTAGGAATCTAATGGTGAGAGATGAAGGACCCATGATGTTATGACATTAATATTTTTAGGTCAAATTTTCTGATTGAAATTTATATAAACCTCATAGAATCGCTTTGTCAGGAAACATAGTCGTAGCCACGTATTTTTAGTCCTAAAAAATCACATCCAATACGCATAATTCAATAGTAATAATAATGTTTATTCAATTCAATTGAACATAGCTTTTAGTGCAATACTCTGTCTGCCATATTAAATCATGCATAATTTAAATTAAATCGAATGTGGGATTATTAATTATTAATTGTATTACGGTGGCTTATGGGAAATTCTCCATCTATGATGTAGGGGCGCTTCCTGCCACTGGGCGACGGCCTGGACGAGAGTGTTTTCCGATTTCTGGTAGCGCTGACATTTCCCAAAGTCTCTGTACGGCATAGTAATAGCATTAATTGATGGTAATCGGACAATACCTACAGAATCAATGACAAAACAAAACTATACCTGACTCAAGTGTCAAGTGGTGTCGGGATTTACGGGACCTTTTCAACCGAGGATGTCTGCTTGGAGGACAGATAAGCCATATTTTGTTTAAAGTTTTTGTTTTTATTTTCTGTTTTTGTTTATGTATTTTGTTACAGATGACACACATAAACTTCACTTTGAGTTTGGTTCAAGATTTTGTTTATGATAGCCTGCGATAAGCGAGCCCTAAGGGTCTGAGACAGTGGTGTGAAATCGTCGGATCACGACAATAGAAAGAATTTTATTTTTTTATTTTTTTTGCTGGATTTTATTTAGGTATTGGAGCCAGGAAGGAGTCTGGAGGGTCGAGAGGATGCACTAGGTGGCATGAAAGGCTGGGAGGTGACTGGAGAGACTAGGGTAGACTAGGATGAGGTGATTTTGCACAGCGGTGCTGCCAAGGTCTTTTATCTATGTGAGGATGTTGTGTCGGCGCTCTTTATTGGCAGCAGACACATGTCAGCGCTATATTAGCGGCGGACACATGCCTGAGCGGATGACGAGCTTCGTGCTGGCACAGTTGGTGGACGGGGTAGTCTCTCTCCCTGCAGCAGCTGGTACAGTTCCTTCGCTACCTAGGACTCTTGCAGCAGAGTCTCCATCTTCTGTCTTTGTCGAGCGTCACAGCGGTGCTGCCAAGGTTTGTTGTCTATGTGAGGATGTCGTGTCGGCGCTCTTTATTGGCAGCAGACACATGTCAGCGCTATATTGGCGGCAGACACATACCTGAACGGATGACGAACCTCGTGCTGGCACAGTTGGTCTAAATAACAAATGTAGATCCTAGGAAATAAACTGTACAGCGCCCTTGAGGTGATTTTTCACAAAAACGGCGCTCTACAAATTATCCAATTATTATTATTATTATTATTACTGTTAGAGTATACATATTAAGTCATGAAGGATGATGAAAAAAAACAGGTTAATTATGTTAGTTAAGGTAAGGTTTCAATGGTAGATTTTCACTTTGAATGACTTTATATAATTTTTTATATACCTAAATGTTCTGTTTTTTCATTGTTATTTTTAGCCATGCAACCTAATAAATTAAGTATGTTAATATTATGAGGAATACTTGGAGCAGGTGGATGAGTTAGCCATAATAGCCATGTCAAGAGTCAGAACAATAGAAGAGTATGTATGAGACGGTCGTCCTCTCTGCCTCTTTGGCGGTCCGTCCTCTCTGCCTACCCCTACGAGGAAACGGCGTGATGGTTAGTTAGTTATGTTAATTTTACTTCATCTCGCCTTGACTAAAGTTACTTAAAAATTAATACTTATTACGAAAAGCTTATAATCTGTGAATTCGGTTCAATTATCTCTAGAACTTTTGATTTGAATAAGTGTCATCATTTTAAGAATTATTTGTTTGAAGAATTCAGACTATCAATAAAGTACCAATCTGTAATATAATATTTTAATTGGAAAATTATTAATTTTGCCATTTTCAAAATTGGACTGATTTGTTGAGAATTCAGACGAACCCCATAGATGATACACGGAGCGAAAACAATATTTGAGAAACGTCTTCTGAATTACAGCTTCAGATGAACATGAATTGTGGACTGTAAATGAATTAAAAGGATACGAAACGAAATCGTGTTTGTTGGAATTGGGTGATATAATATGTGCAGGAATGAAACAAAGTATGGAATGAAGGAAACCAGAATGATCAATAACTTACCAAGAAGCAGCACACAACACAATATAGTTTATAATAATTCCACCGCGATACCTTGAGGTAGCTACAACCACAACAAAACGAAGGAGTACTTACGGCGATGCACTAAGTCGTGTAATATTTTAAATTGAGCCGCTATCAATAGCAACCCTTACGTAGATGGCGATAAGGTTTAAATTCCCGCTTAACACCATCCGCCTGTTTTAATTTATGCAAGAAAATTCATGGCCAAAAAGTGCTTTTTATTTTATTTTGTGTATGTTCAGGCATAAATATTTATTTTTTTTTCGATCATTTTATAAATAACTTAATTTGCCACATTATAAAATAAAATCATAACCGAAAATGGGTTCTTAAGTAGGAGATTTCGAACTTTAAAGCAGTTTTCATAGGCCTTTACATTATTTTTTTCTGGGCTTATAAAAAGACTTATCTAAAAAATACTCGATTATTTCAAAGGTCAAGATGTATTCTACTCGCAGTATTTAATTAAAGCATCGGAAACATTTCTAGGCGACCAAATTTTCAAACCAAAAACACATGATTTTGCATTACTACGTATGGCATCGCCTTAAACTATATTTAGCATTTCAAATGTATTCTTTCTTTTCAAAGATTATGCACACGAAAAACACCAAAAGCTTGCTTCCAGTAGTTCAATTATTTGTCTGTTTTTTCCAAACAAACGCACTCGAATTTGCAGTGTTCTTTCTATTGTTCTAAATTTCAAACACATTTCAAGCCAAGTGGTGGTTAGGAATGGGTAGGACAGCGCCCTTGAGGTGATTTTGCACAAAAACGGCATCCAATTATTATTATTATTAACTGGATAAATGACTTGCTGGTAGGAACCAAGCATTCTCTCATTTCGAAATCAAGCACCTCCAATTAGTCCGATTTGACCTTTAACACTTACAATACTCGATTTACATTAAATGAAGGACTAATCGTACCAAAGCATGTAAACAAATATGGAAAAAGAACGCTAGACTACATGATACCAAATTGTTTAAATATGTTACCTGCAGAAATCAAAAAATGTACAAATATAAAAAGAAATTTTTTGTTGAAAAATTGGCTAGCTGAAAGAAATAGTTTGTACTAGACTCTAATACAAACTATTTCTAACTGCATACGCTTTAATTGTTTTTTGTTTTTATTTTTATTGTATTACACCTCTCATGATATGAATGTATACATTTGATATAATCTGTTTAAGTTAAAAGCACCCAATGACAAACTACTTTAAAGTAGTTTTTTGGGACTTTTTGATTTTTGTATATTATTTTTGATATTTAATAATTAAAAAAAAAAAAAAAAACGTCCCAACGCCCTAACACCGAACGACCGGAAACAACACATAATAGAATAATACCTTTCGGTGATACATTAGTACGCAATAGCACCTCTATGGCTATCCCGTGATTCTTCACTAGTCTGCGCCGCAGGTAGGTTGTTTAATAAAAGGTATATTATTATAAACTGTCCCTTATTCGTTTCTTCTTCGTTCTGTTTTCAGGCTTAAATGCGGTTGGACTTTTTTGCTCTTCTACAAGGATAAACAAACCGGAACAAGAACCAACTTCACCATTTGAAATAATTTCATACCACTCATGCACAGATATTTCGGTGTTTAAACAAATAGGCTGATGCCTGTGATGAACAATGATTTGCTGTTCATGCCCTCATATCACTCGTATTGATGCATAAATCCATCAATATGTAATAATGTAATATTATTTCGGCAGAACGAAATATTTCTAAAGAGGAAACTAACTCATGCCTAAATTTTGACATCGGATTCATTCATACCTTCAAAGTCGTCTTCCAGGTGCTTCTCCCCATACATATATTGGCAGAACGCACTTTTATTTCATGACTAATTAGCCCTCAACTTTGCCCTTAGTTTTAGAGAGGTTTTGTGCCCTAAAATGACACTCGAAGTGGTCCATTTCCAGAATTCTTTCTGAGTAGAATTTTGGAAGAAAGTATTTTTTTCACTAATATCATTCGGTACTCATTTGTTTCACTCGTTTGGACTAAAACAGCGAAACCGCCATAACAAGTGTTTTTTGTTAGGTGCCCTTCAGTCAATCGTTTTTTAGTTACTCTTCCAGAAAAAATGTTTCTTTATTAATGAATAAATAATTATCTTTTCCTTTTGACAATGAATTCATCATATTCCTACATCCTCGGCAGATCTATAATCTGCGATGGAACCGAACCCCCGACAAGTGGTTGTTGTTATAGGTTTTTAATATCTCAACCCCGAGTGTCACACGCAGGCATTATTTGCGGTAGGTACTTGACGGCTCATTGTTCGAAGTGTTTACAAGCACAAGGGCTGAACACTGAACGGGAAACACTGAGCACAATGCGTGTCTAGATTATTATTACAATTCTTTGTTGTATTGCAAATTAATATCGCAAGTACCTAACTTTTTATGTGAATACCGCACAAGAGTCCTAACGGGCTGGAGCCAGTGAGACTATGACATCCCCAATTGAGGTATGTTATGAGGCTGAAGGTATTAGGGAGGGGAAGAGGAAGGTGTGAGAGTTACTGGCTTTCACAAAACACAGCTAAAGTAATTTAAAGCATCGTTTAAATTCTGAATGGTGGACACTACTGGGACTCGTACTACTACTACTGAACACTAGGGTGATATTGAAAGTATCTTCCACTCTAGAACGTGCCGCAAGTACACAAAATATTTAATTTTTATTGAATAAATTTTAAAACGACACTAAATAATCAAATAAAATTTACTGCGCACGTCGGGATTTGAAACCTCGACCTTCGGCTTGATGGTCGAGAGCCTGAACCCGGCGACCGCGGAGGTCGTCCACCTACAAAAAGCTATGATTTGTTTATCTTCGATTGGGAGGTTGTACCAGCTACCTATGGTAGGTGTGGTAAGTTCTATGCATTTTACTTTCGCTTTGTAAGTTGCTGGTATGATTCTTGTTGCTGTTTCGTACTTTTCTTAATACACAAATATTGTCGCCCTTTTTCTTAGGTTTTGTGATACTGATTTTGTTGGAGTTATTTTATTTTGTTGCGTAACAGAAAATCGGAAAACAATAGGCGAGCATCTGTCATTTGTATCCTGGACCTTAGTCTTTCCGGGACGCTGCTCTACCAACTGCGCTAATCCGTCCCTATTTCCTTCGGTCATATTTAACTGTATCATACTTCGAATAAGAACTACCAATATTACTTTCATATTTTTTTAACGCAATCTTTTGATCATACATGAAGATAGCAGCAATATCGTCAGCCCAAAGAAAGAATGAGATATCTTCAAACTCTTCTGATGTAATTACGATTGAGGTTTAATATTAGTAATCTTAATAAAGTTTGAAACAAGTTTAAATAGGTAACAAGCACGTTATGCGCCATTGCAGCATTCTCAAGTAATAACTCCAAATAAACCACGTTTGGGCCGCCATTGACAAGGCTAAGAGGAAACCAACATCAGGAATTTGCTAAGATTGTAAGAATAAAAGAGAAAAGATATCCAATATTACATTTATTCCAACAAATTATAGAACAAGAGAACTCTTTTTAAACATTATTAGTTATATCTCAGGGGTGAGCGACTAGTTTGAAGAACTGAGCGCACAGACGGAATTTAAAATTACATTGAAGTGTGACATTGGTGTGATGACATAAAATTATCTGACCTGACTTAACGTGTGAAGGGCGCCAAACTACGCACAAAGCGTTGTTAAATTTAGTATACGGTGCAATCCGATGACCAGAGTAATAATCCTACTAGCTGATGGCGACATCGCTGCCCGTAAGATTGTCGACTGGAGTGCTTGCTCGTATCTCCCCTGTAGTCACGACGTCCTCAGCTGGGTGCCCGAATAGTACTGAACATAAATATACCACTCTCTAGATCGATATCTTCGGGCTTTTTGTATCCAACAGAATTATACAGTACTTAACCACAGATATACAAGCAGTACCTACCGTGCGGAGCAGAGCAGTAGACAAGGTAGAGGAAACTCAAGGCCATTTAAAAAAAGATGCGACCATAGACAACATAATTGCTCTCAGCCTACTCTATTCATTCACTAGCCCAAAAAAACTATTATAAAAATAAAAATGTCCTTGAAGCAGAAAAATGTCGAAATGTTTTCCAAGGGCAAGGTTCATCTGACTAAGAAAATAAACTTTTACAGTGCATTTCCTTAAGATGAAACTTGTTAATCTGAGAAGAAGAAACCCAAAATGACAAGAAATTTGCAAAAACACTGAAGAAAATTTCCAAAACATGATTGTCCGACAGTACGACGAAAAATTCCGACATTTTTCAGCCTCATGAACTCATGGTTACATATGTTTAAAAATCTTTAATTTCACCAAAACAATAAGATAATACAGGATAACACTAATCAATAACATGAATAAGTTTATCGATATAATAAATAACATTTATACGTTGTGGAGGAAGACATATGTCAAGTATGAAGCATTGTTCAAAAAACCAAACGAATAACCTAAAACTGTTAATTCACTTTAAACTTGAACTTACGTAGGTAGGTTGAATATAATATGTTTGTAACTCGCTAACACTATACTGGCTTATATTGTATTTTTATCACGAACAACTTTAACACGCAATATTTTCGACGGAAATGACGGAAATGATAGTATTTCGGCAGCAAATGACAACCCGCGTGTATAAATAAACCACTCTCATTTTGTTTGAATGATTTGAAACTGTCAAACGGCAAAATTCCGTCATCTCTTTCTGTTACACGAGTCATTATGGTAGAGAGCGAGAGATCAAACCAATCCTTCTGTTCTCACCAATGAGATCTAGCTTTTACCCATATTATTCGTTTTCTATAAGAATTTTGAGGTGGGCGTGGCGGTTTCAAATGAGTTTCAAGGCCAAAGCTTAGTTAAATGCCCCTGGTACTGAAGTTGGTGCTCTCGCAATTCTGTCTCGAGCTCTCTCTCGAAGTTGCCATACAGCATGCGTCACATAAACAACTGATAGGACTTGACATTTCTTAAGAACTTGGTAGCGGGGCAAAATTGAACTGCTACAAGTTAAACGTCTGGTTTATTGTGTTAAACAATTTATTCACATTCTAATTTATTTAATTGTTTGAGTCTAGCACGAATATGTGAGTTCTTATTCATTCACACCTTATGAGCCTTATATTTCTAAACAGTTTTTGAAGATATCCCAGTGTTGCTTTAGAATGACGATATTTAGCATAACTTCTAATAGAAGTCGCGACGATAAACGTTCATAGCGCGAGAGAGGCAAATGCTTCTGGGCTCCTCATTTTTATGTCGCGATTTAATAAGTACTTGTCACGTGAGCGGAGCATCCAAAATGATTGAAGTACGAAAATATTTCGAAAAACCATCGCCTATGGTCAGTGAGGAAAGATAAATTATTGAATTAGAAACTAAACGCTCGCAATATTGTGTACAAAATTTAGCACCACTTATATTTCCCCTCAAATCAAACATAACCAATTTACTCACTAATCTGTATCAAAAAAATAATATTTTCAACGTCATTTGTCATAAAACGTTAGCGAATTTATTACGGAAAATAAATCACTGGTGCAAAATGGATAAATCAATCTGAGCACGTAACAGTGTTGCGTGTAGAAGATTTATTCGTGATACTCCTGGGGGGATGTGCCGGCTAAGCTTTTAGGATGTAATAAATATGCCCGAGTGAAACAAGTGCACTGGGTTTTCTCGCATTGGAAACATTATTAAGATTTGATGAAAACAATAATAGGTACACAGGTGCATAGATGTGTGTTATTTCAATATTATTTGTCATTTTTCGGTTGAATTTACTTTTGGCAGTTTACAGTAAACAAATTGAAATGGATTATTGTTAACCTAATTCTGATGGAAACTGGTTCAAAATGAAGAAAAACATATGATTATAGATTGCGTGTTCAATTAAAATCTCTGTGTTCTAGAAGGTTTTCGTTCACAAAAATAAATAATACAAGATAAATAATGATAAATAATACAATATATTTTTAAAAAAATCTAATAGGAACTGATCTAGTAAAATTTGATGCGTATGTAAGTAAAGTCGCGAAGAAAAAGTTGGGGACATCCCGGAACGTCACGGCACTATCAAGTTAATCTTCAGACTTAAAATAGACTTAAAATACAATTTCTTATTAAATACTCTAAAAATACATACATTAGAAGATAGACGTAAAATAAACGATTTAACGTTCTTATTCAAAATACTTAACTCTAAATTCGACTGTTGTGAACTCCTGCAACTTATAAACATACACACACCCACAGTAACAACACGACAAAATACAATATTCTACAGCAGCACACATAAGCGTAACTACATTGCCCACTCTCCGATACAACGACTTCACACCATGGGAAATCATTACTTGGGTGATGTTGACATATTCAATACCAACTTGGCAAGTTTTGTGGATCATTTAAAACATTTATTTCAACAATACTCCTAAACACATCATGTAAACCAACAAATAGCTGTAATTTTCTGTTTTTGTTTCTTGTGTTTGTATTACTTGTTGCATAGCTTTTATCAAATGTAATTTTATTCTTATTTTTTATGTTTCAAAGTATTTTTCAAATTAAAATTATACTACCAACCATGTAAAAGCCCTCTGGGCGTTAAATAAAAAAAATAAAAAAAACATTTCACATTAATCCCACATAAATGTATTGACTATGTAATATTTTACAAGTATACACTTATGTTTGTATCTACAACACCTATTCCACATCTACAGTACCTACCTATCTATCGACGCTTTCGACTGGGCAGATAATTTGGTACATCTTGAAAATATCACAAGTGTCTCAAAAAACACAGAAAAGACAAAAACATATGAAAATTAAACTGAGAACGTGTAATTTATCATGAATACAAGCTACCGGTGGCAAACAAAGGGTTGTTCGCCACCAGATATGTGGGGGCGGCAACTGGCAACCCCGACGCCCAGACTAAAAGTGGCAATTACTCTTCCGCTTGCTTGTGACCAGTCAATGTTGCCCTAGTAATGATCGGAGTTGTTTTGACCTTTTGGCACGTTGACAGCGGTGTCTTAGGTGAGTGATTTTATTTCAACGTAAAATGATATCTAAATCTGCAAAAAATAATGTTTTTTGTTAATATTTGATATTTTATCCAACGGCTCAGAAGGCTTCTAAGCAGAGAAGGGACTGTTACTTCAAAAGAGTTTTCTCTTGGTATAAAAAAGCATCCTAGAATTTTATGTTTCAAATACCCAGTCGTGTCTGATTACGATACGATTGAAAACAAAATTTTTCTTTTCTTCAACGGAAACAATTGAGTGCTTATATCATAAAAAATACTGATTTTGGATGCCTGTGCATCCTGCGTAACTCATTCAATGAACCTTATTTAATTAATTAATTAAAAATAATTAAAATCTTCCAGTTCGGGTACCACCGCCCGGGAAACCAATTATTGGATAACCAACACCTCTGCTATAGGTCACCCCAAGTGGTTCGCTACGCGTTTGGTGATTTAGCAGAGGTGCCCAGGTTCATCGGGTGAGGGGTTCAGGACGCGTCACACAACATTCCCAAAGATGACATAGGCCTTGAGGAAAATTATTTTTCTCAGGTCCTCCTGTGTGGGGCTCGTATGAAAAAAAAATCAAAATTCCTGGTTTACGAATAACCTGACAATATTTGAATATTCTATTACCACCACAGCAAGTGGAAAATGTTGCTTGTATCGCGGTAGAGGACTACACATGGGTGGGTCCCAAACGCGATGCCAACTCAGCCACTGACTGGTCATTGTTGTGAATTTATAAGTCATTTTCTACATTGGAAATGATTGTGCAAAGAATGCAGACAAACATTACAGCGCACTTGAGGGGATTTTTTTTAAAAACGGCGCTATACTAATCATAATTATATTATTATTATTAAGCGAAAAAGTACATACCCAAGGTATGTTATTTTTAAAAGAAAATTATTTCAATTACATTTTCACAACTCGAACTAATTTATCAAGAAATCAAACTATCCCATTATTTTTCACAGGTCTGCTCTAGAATGGTTATCAAAAATGTTTTCTATTCCAGTAAGGTTATAAAAATGTACATAAATTAGATATATAAAATAAGTATTTACCTCCTATGAAATAAATTGTAATAAGTAGTTTCCAGGTAATATATGTATACAAAGTAGGTTCATATCTAGAGCGTGGGTTGAGGAGTGTTGCAGGCGAATGCTATTGGATATAATATATCACTTTTGGCAGCTAAGGCTTTACGAGATATCATCCCGCACCTTCCACCGAAAGAAAGAGGCTGTGATATATCATAAGCGATCTAGGAGGCCCACACTCAGATTTCGCCAACATTGAAATAGTGGCCATTTATGTGATAAAGTGGCCAAGTAGAACTGTCGCTTTGGGTTATTTCTGGTGCTAGACTTTTATTTGTACCTCGAAGACAGGATGTTTTTATATCTGTTACCTTTGAAGATACACTGTTTTATGGATTTTTATTGAGAAAATATCTCCAGAGAACTAAAAAGTAAACTAAAAAAAGTTATTATTTTAGGGGCATAGGGATTCTTAATAACTAGATGCATCTAAACTTCACTTTGTAGTTCATTTAATTTAACAAATATAATTCACTTTGTATACACCACTATCTTATCAAAATAATCGATATGTTTCAAAACCAATAGTTCCTTTGTCAGGGTTAATATATAATCAAAATTAAAAAGATTAGACAAATAAGTTAATGATGAAGCATTAAGATGATCAAGAAAACATTGGTTTGGAAAACATTGGATGTCGATTATTGGCTAATTTATTCGATTTTGGGAACAACTTATACGATCTCATATAAATCATTGTGTCTTCCTGTTATATCTGCGTTACTATGCAGATTTCGGTGTTGGGAACTCTTTGTAGAAAGTAAAAGGTTCTTTATTATAATTGTGTTTATTTACGTTACAATTAATAGGACTGGATTTAGCTACACTGTTCATTACCCGAGGGTTGGTAATTCTCTGGTTCGAGAAGCTTGTTCCCTGTCAATATCATCTCACAAGTACTTGTTACACTCTAGCGACATCTGACAGACTCTGGAGTAAGCTTTATGCTTAGCGCCATCTATCGTTTAAATTCTCCATTATTACCATACATCACACTTCCTTACTGTTGTGGTGAGTTATATGATATAAACGGTGTCAGAAAGAGAAAACACCACACTTTTTATTCAAATCTAGAAGTTAATCACTAAAGAATTAAAATGAGCATATCTATACCGCAATTCGAAAAAAAACTCATAAGATAAGTTTGAAATTAAGTGAATTTTCAAAAACATTTTTATATGAAAAAACAAAAAAGTGACGATAACGTTTGTAATACATTCTTCTAATCATTTTAGTTACAAAAAACGTAAGGTATAATATATATATTTTTTTAATGTTTGCATATTAAAAAAATATATCTGTCTATCTATAATAATAAAAATCCGAGCAGATTCAATCACTTTTGAAAAGCACTTTTTTATTGTTGGATACGTTGTGAAATATTTAATTTATTTGAATTTTATTCCAAAGCGGTAATACTCCAACCGTTTGACAGAATATGGCTGAGGCCTGAGGAATTAATTAATTATAAAATGATTTATTTTTCGTTCCTAATAATATCTTCAATAATAAATATTTTATGGTAAATCATTTCACTACTGTGGCATTTGTTAAATATATGCGTATGTTGATACAGTTGATGACAATTCAACCATATTATTAGTTATACATTCAACTTATGATGTGAAAATTCAGCAAACTAAAAATATATTTTTTTTTTAAAATTGATATCCAAGAGCTTAGAATTTTTACTTTGAGTCTGGAGGTTGCCGGTTTGAATCCCAGCGCAGTGCAGTAATAACGTTTCTATAAATTTGAAAGTAAAGCTCTTCATTCGTTATTAATAAGGTTTTTCTGTCGACCTGAAGAAAATAACCCATTTATTATGAGTAAAAATTGCAAAGAATCGGAAAAATTTGAGTCATTTGTAGCATTGCAGGAAAACCTTACATAGACAAAGATGGATATATCAGAATATCGATGAAGAAGAAATTAGTATTAAATTTAGAAATGGGGTGTGTTTCCTCAATACCCATCTGTAAATTCATCCCCATTAATTAGATTGTCATAACACACGACCTTCCTATCAGAAAGCCGACGCGCGACGTTTTGATTTGTGCTCGGATTCATTATTAATATCATCGTTTCCCTGGGAATTGCGATCATTGTTTAGCGCTCCGACCCGACATGCCATGGGCTACGGGGCTAATGGGCAATCGGTGAATTACGTCAGCATCAATGCCTGACAAGGCTTGTAACGAATTTCAATCGTCGCTTCATGGGAATAAATATTACTGATTTATCAGTGCTTTCAAATTTGCATGACGATTTGTAGGCAAACATTCGTAAGCTCAATCGCTAGTACAAAGAAAAGCAGGACTTGAATACTAATGTATACTTATAGTACATTTTCAAATTAACCTAGTAATAATCTTTACGAGAGGAGGATGGGAGGATGAGATATTGGAAGAAGTGTAAATGCAGGTATCTCCATTAATGTAGGACTGAGGCGCTAACAAAAAATTGTTCAACGAAGCGATGCTAGCAGTCGGCAATGGAGTGTTGATACCTACCCTGATATATGGCAGTGAGGCATAAAATTGGCAGAAGATGGATGAAAGTATACTGAATGCTGTGGAAATGAAATCTCTGAGGCGTATGTGCGGTAAAACAATGTATGATCGTGTGAGAAAAAAGACATTCGCAAATAATGCAAATTTGATGTAATCGTAATGAGTTATTTCAAGAAAGGGAAGATTAGATAGTTTCAGCAAGTACAGCGAATGAACGAAGAAAGAAGTTTATGATGAAAATGTGAATGGTAGAGGTCGGGGACGCCCGAGGAATACATGGCACGTTAAAGTGAACTAAATACTTAAGTCGGGCCATGTAATGAGTCAGATTCACAGAAGGGTACGTATGAGATGAAGTGTGAATGTGAATGAGGCAATGAGTGTGTGCCAAGAACGAATCCTTTGGCGGTCTGTTCACTCTGCTTATCTTTGCGGGGAAACGGCGTGATAGTTAGTTAATTAGTTTAGCCCCATTAAGAAATAATCTGAGTAGGAAGTTTTTTGATAAAAAGCAGCGCCAATGGATGCCAGTTTTCAACAGGAAATCATGTATTATCCACATACATCATATATGTATGTAAATAATACGTGATTATTATAAAGAAAGCGGTGCGATGGGAAAGGACATGTAGAAATGATGCCAGATGACAGTGGAGACAAACCAGAGGCAGGTTGTGGAAGACTGTTACATTCAGTGGTTTCATGATATATTTACCAAATACTTCAATTCGAATACCATAGAAAACATCTTCAAATCGTTTACAACACAGTAACAAGTAGTAGATCCCCACTCCTATCCGGTACTTTTTACACCCGAAGTAGCAAAGCATAGCCAGAGCCAATAGCCCGAATGGTGTGGGGTGTGGGTGTGTGGGTCGGTATCAGGGTCGCATGATTTACGAGGGGTGTGTGATTTATTCGCTTCGCAGAACGGGTATTACATCCTGGGTCAGAGTCACAAATCACCGCAATCATGTCATCGCCTCCGGTCGCAGATTTACAAAATCATGATTTTGGTGCAATATGAATCATCTGTTTGATTTTATGTACGTGTTCTCGACGACAAAATTGCAGTAGGTATGAAATGCAGCGGAAAACTGTTAGTAGATTCTTACTCGCAAAAAAGCGAAACGTTTAACCCTCCCACGTATAGACAAAAATTTCGTAACAAATGTAATACCCAGATTCTGAACTAATATTTGCTTACAGAAATTGTGGATTTCCCTGTAGTCCACGTGTTTTAAAATACTGATACTGAACCATTTACCCTACATTGATGAATGTTTATCAATATAAAAAAAAAGTAAAAACTTAAACGCCCATGTATCTACTCGTAGAAAATACTTACTAGTAGTAGCGAAGAAAACATAATTGAGAATTTATGAAGATACGTGCTTTGATAAATTAAGTGTACCTACATCACAAAAGAGTACCCATTGTTTACAGAAATTATGTAAACATAGTAATTTAGAAAGATGATTTGCATAGAACCGTTTTGTGAAAAATCTCCTCAAGGGCGCTGTACAAATATATTTTATATTTCTACATGGATCTACGAGTATCTTATTAATAACTATAGACTAATTTAACTATTATCAATTTACAGATTATATCCGGCGGTTTGTGGATTACTAATACAAAACCGTATGTACAATGCATTTGATCTATGAACATAATGTATAGTTTTTGAGGAGATTTATCATAAAAATGGCGCTGTTCAAATCACCCCAATAATTATTTATAATCTTAATACAATTTACTATCAAAATTATTAAAATAGTTTTAATTAATCAAAATACAAATTTCGGTTGTGTCCGTAACTCCGGTCTAATGAACTCTAAAAGTTTTGCTTTCAATTGAAGTTTCAATTTTCATCAATGAACAATAAATTCAAAAAAGTGATAAGGTAAGTACCAAAATTATTTTAATCCGATTAATTAATAAGTCTTTATTTGAAATGTGAATTTCATAAACAAGAGTACATTCGAAAGGTAAATTTCTCATCGTCTCTAAAATTGGCAATGTTTGTTTTAAAAAGCCAAATATCCAGAGGCAAATATTTTTTTTAAATGGTTTCAGCTTTACAAATCCTACAATTATGTATAATGTTGGTTTTTTTCATGGGCTTACGCAAGTATTTAATAAAATAGGTAAACACGTAACTACGTTTGTCTAAATTTTTACCAGAAAAATTGCTCTTAAACTTGAGCGAAGCCTAGTAGTAAGATTTACACTAGTAAGATATAGTAAAATTTACTTTGTCTCCTAAACTCCAAAGCAATCAAGTCGAAGTTTAAAAATAACGAAGCCATTTTAAAGTCTATTTATGTAATTGACACAGAAACAGGCGTAAGTTCCTTATTTGAAATGGTGCAAACGTAATTTTGCGAACCTTTTGATAACAGCCTTCCGAAGTTATTATATTTTTAGACGGCTTAGCAGAAAGGGCAGAAGATATGAGGGCATTCGTATGCTCCACCTACCCTGGCACCTGCTGACCCCTCGCCCTCTGCCCCGTGCTTTACGACCACTGCTCGTGAATAATATTTTTATGGTCCACGGTGAATAGGCCATTTTATTGCTTCTCTTATAAATCATCTCGATGCATAGTCTACTTTAGCGTCGAGATCAAACTTTATTTCACGATAATATTTTTACGATCTTACACTAAAATTAATGGAAGGAGAGCGCCAATCAGGAAACATTTAATATACTTGGTAAGAAGTCATGGAAACTTAATCAAAAGAACGATGGCCCACATATATCTTCAACTTCTTCTTTTATATAAAGACGAGTGTGTGTGGGGGGCGGCTGCGTGACGGAAACCTGGCGGACCACTGATATACAAATCTACAGTTTTATTTCCCTTTATAGGTTTATGAAATTTTGCCCAGTTGACGTTCGAAATAAGAGGAAGGTCACTGTCTACGTCTGATTTATAAAAAAAAATCTCTGAAATAGCGGGCAACGCCAGGAACTTCAGCTACTAATATAATAAAACATAAAAAAACAATTATCATAAGCAATAATTATTAGCCTAAAACGAAAATAAATTGTAAAAATCTTCTGAGCAAAATAAATGCCGCCGACGATTTTTTCAAATCTTGTCTTGTTATTATTTTATTTTTTATTTATTATTATTACATTTATTACATACAAGATATACAAATATAAAAGGAAGCTTTGACTGTCCAACTAGGAAGTTTCCCGTTTTAGGACAGTCAAATTGGCAGGTTGCGTGTACATAATTCCAGGTAGGTACATGTAAAATATAAAATTAAATTAAAATATAACATATAAATGTAAGAAAGAAAAATAGAAAGAAAATATTTTTTTAGGAAAATACAATTTAGCAGTAATGAACAATAAAATCCAGATAGGTACATGTAAAATATTAAATAAAAATATAATATATCAATGTAAGAAAGAAAAATAAAAAAAATATTTTTTAGGTAAATACAAAATACAAAATCGAGGAAATCAACTCAGACTACGTTTTTTAATAATTTTTCGGAATCTGTCCTACCTAAGTCTAATAACCATTTAGTAATTTTAGTACCGAAGGCTGATAATTCACATAGTTTAAATTGAGAGGGGATTTTGTTGTATATTTTTGGTCCCAGGTATGAGAAAACTTTTTGATAAGCCGCAGTATTGCTAGTTGGAATAGAAAGGTCGTTTCTGCTCTTACTTCTGGTGTGATGATTATGATCGACTGTTATCGTTTTGTTTTTATTTTTGTGGACGCAGATTGTTATTTTTTTTATGTAACACTGTCGAACATCAAGCACATTAAACTCCTTGAAGAGAGCTTCGCTCGAGTATCTGAAGGGTTTCTTCATAATGACGCGTAGAATGGATTTCTGTGCCTTCAGTAGCGGGTATAATATTGTTAATCCTGTTCCACCCCATCCAATGCAACCGTAGGTTATGACGGAGTTACAGAGCCCGTAGTATATTTTTTTAATGTCTTGAGTTTTTATAATTTCCCGCAATGCTATAAATATATAAATAAGCTTGCGCACTTTATTAGCTGTGTTTTCAATTTGTTGTTTCCATTTAAGATGGTTATCCACTATTATACCTAAATATTTAATAGATTTAACACATTCAAGGATTTCGCATTTACAAGTATGGTTATTATTTCCAAGGCTACACTTAATATTATGTATTGTGAGGAGATGAGGTGTTTTGGGTTGACCTGCAAGGGTAGCGCTAAATGTGAGATATTTTGTTTTTTGTATGTTTAGTGTAAGCAAATTACTGTCTAGCCACTGTTTTACTCTGTTTATACCTGTGTTCGCAAGGTGGTGTGTTTCTATCCAATCATCTCCTTCAAACAAAATAACTGTATCGTCAGCGAACGTGATAATTTTGCCACCAATGTGTTGGTTACAAAGTTCGTTTATGTATATAATAAAGAGAAGGGGCCCAAGTGTACTTCCTTGTGGTACCCCAAAAGTGTATTTTAGTGAAGTGCTAATAGCCTCGTTAATTCTGGTTTGTTGAAATCTATTAGATATATAACTTTCTATCCATTGAAAAGCTTTTACCTTTATTCCTATATTTCTAAGTCTCTGTAAAAGAATTTTATGAGATATAGTGTCAAATGCCTTGGCCAGGTCCAGGAAAAGGGCAATAGTTTTCTTGCCATGGTTCATATTCCCTGCAATAGTTTCAGTGAGACATGCGATGGCATCATCCGTTCCCTTACCCGACCGAAAGCCGTATTGGTTAGGACTTAGAATGTTATGTTTCTCCACATATTCGTTTAACCTAGTTTTGAAAAGCTTTTCAATGACTTTGGATATCGCGCTTAATAGTGATATTGGCCTATAGTTTTCTACAAGAGATTTAGGTCTACTTTTGTGAATTGGGACAATTATTGATTTTTTGAAGTGATCAGGAAATATTCCTGATGCAAAACTTAAGTTGTAAATATATGATAGCGGAGCAGAAATCTGATTTTTAATTTTTTTTAGTATTTGTGTATTTAGACTATCTGGACCCTTTGCATGTGTAGTATTAAGGCCGTTGATTATTTTTAAGACCTCTTCTACTGTAGTTGGTTTAATATTAAATGAAAAAGATTGTTCCTTTGTTTAAATTGTCGATGCTAAAGAGTCTTCCGTTTTCTGGGTTTCTAATAAAATTTTTGTTGCTAGATTTGATCCAACAGATGCAAAATATTGATTAGTATGACATGCAATTGATTGATTGTCAGTTATAATCAAATTTCCGGTATTTAATTCAGTTACAGATGCATTGGTATTTCTTTTACTTTTAGTTATGTCTCTGACAACATTCCACATGTTTTTGCTGGAATTATCCTTATCAAGTAAGAATTTATAATAACGCTCTTTACATTTGCGAATAACGGTTTTGCAAATATTACGGTATCGGTAATAGTTTTGCTGTTTAGTATCGTTCAATGGGTCTCGTTTAGCTATTTTATGAAGGTGATTTCTTTTGTGTATAGATTTAACAATGCCGTTGGTAATCCATGGTGTGAGATGTATTTTACTATATGGAATGCGTTTAGTTATTGTGTGTTTTGTTATGAATGTATTGATTTCATTAATAAAATAGTTTAGAGCATTGTTAACTTCAGTCTCTTTATAAACATATTCCCATTTTTTATTATTAAGATCATTTAATAAAGCCTCATAATCGATAATCTGTTTGTGATTAATTTTATGTTTTTTGGGTGTTGAGTTTGGGATACTGATTGCAGTGGTGTAATGATCAGTGATTATATTATGTATTACAAATGCATTTGAATTTGTTATATTTCTGGTATATATATGATCCAAACATGAGCTAGAGCTACCTTGTACCCTAGTTGGAGAATTAATATTGGAAATAAAGTTACATTCAGCCATAGCACATAAGTAGTCGTCGGACTGCCTATGCAATACTTCTCCTATAGTATTTATATTCATGTCCCCGATCAGTACATATTGTGCATAATCCTTAGTTTTTTTTAACTCACCAATAAGATTTTCCAGGAAATCTTGGATGTCATTGAACGATGGTGATCGGTAGATAGCTAGGATACCTAAATTATCATTAATGTTGATTTTTAAACAATTACACTGATTTATGTTTATTTCTTGTACTAAGGAATTTAATGTGTTGTCGATATATACTACTAATCCGCTATTTTGGTTAATATGCGATGTTGTATGGTATTCGTTATAGCCTGAAATTTGTTTGGCTATGTATGAATCATTTAACCTGCATTCAGTGAGAATTAGTACATGGAACTTTACCACAGCTTTTATTTCTTCCAAAAATATAAGAAAATCATCCAAGTTTCCCATCGTTCTAATATTTTGATGAATAATATTAATCCTATTAGATTCCCAATTAAATTGCATAATTTTGTTAATGTTTTCAAAAATTATTTCAGTATTTGGCACTAAGATACTATCGATTTCATGTTGAAGATCGTTTATTACCATTAGAATTCAAAAATTAATTGTTGTTTTCTGGGTAAAGTTATAAAACAGTATTTTATTATCATATAAATACTTGTAGTACGAAATATGTAGCGACAAAACTGTAAACAAAATGATGTAATTAGGAAAATTAAAATATATATGAGTAAGAAATAATATCTGAAATAAAATCCAGGAAATAAATAACGTATGTAGTTGGTGTGTGGCATTTTTTCTTTCAAAAGACAGTAAAAAGTAGTATAAGTATGAAAAATAAGTAATATCTGGGTTATATAAAATATGTTGATTAGAGTTCTCTTTTGCCGAATTATTAGTAATATTACTAATAAATCAAATAATAATCTTATAATAAGTGTAGTTACCATTCTAGAGAGAATAAAGATTAAAATTAAAGTTAAAATTAGGATTAAAATTGTTCCAGTACAAATTGGAGTTATGCAAAAACCTAGGTGTTCATATAATATAGTGCTGTTATGTAATAGAGTATGAAATGGCGATATAAAGGGGTAGTCAGTAGTTTTATCACGATAATCAGAATAAAGAGCAGGTAGTCAGAGCTTCGGTATAGCTTGTTCTGAGTCTATTAATATAGGTCGAGAAGAGTCATCTTTTTTCATGTAGATTAGACCTGCTTTCGTCCAGACGTACCTATATTTACATTCCGTCGCACGTTGGCGAGCTAGATACCAAAGCCGTTTGCCTTTAGACGTGAGGAGTTCTGAGACGTATATGGGTGTAATGGGGCCAGACAATCCGATTGTTCCCGTGTTTAGTTTGTCCCCAATCTTTTCGCAAGACCTGTTATATTTTTTTATAGCATTAAGGAGCTCCTCTTTTAACGGTATTGAATTAAAGTTAATTACCACTGACCTAGGTTTAACTGTTGGAGGAATATTTTTGTTTCTTTGTGATACTCTATATATATTATAAATATCATTTGTATTTAGTTGGCAGTCTACTATTTTACTGGTGTTGAATATAATGTCTTTTAAGGTTTGTGATGTTTCCTCTTTGAATTCTGGAAGCCCTCGAAGTTCCAAACAAGTATTGTTGATTCGTCTGTTCCTGTTTTCTTGGTCAATCTCGATCGCTATTATTTTTTTTTCTAGGTCTTCATTTCGTTCTGTCAAGAGACAAATTTTTATTTCATTTTCTTTATTTTTTTCGCTTTTTTTTTCTAAGACCTCAAGTCTTGAATTTAAGGCTGAGTTTACTTGTTCATGTAGTTTTTCCAAATTATTTATTCGATATTTTAAATCTTCTTGCTGTTGAGATATGTTTTGAATGGTTTTTAATATTTCATTATTTTGGAGCAGGATTGCATCGTATTTTTTTCCAACAGATTCATTAACTGAGTCTTTGAAATTTGCGAATTCAGTTAAAAATAGATCGATTGTCAGATTACTAGTGCCATCTGTGGTTGTTGGTGGTAAGTTCACACTGGCGTATGATGAGGCGGCAATTGTAGATTTTGGTGTTGATGAAGGTTGTTTATTAGGTTTCTCGATAGATGTCAGTTCTAGATTTTTTTCAGACGTATTTTTTTTAGAGTTTTTTTGTGTTTTTGTGCAAAGTTTGCATCGCCACTGTGAAATCTTAGTTCCTCGCCGTGAGGTCTCTGCGATATCGGCACAAATGAAGTGGTAATTATCGTCGCAGATACAACATGAGATGAAGTCTGACGGGGTGTCAATGTTTTTTTTACAGATGGAGCATAGTGTATTCATTTTAAAGGTAGTTTTTCAAAGTTTCACACAAAAAGAAAAAAACGACACAATGCTTGTTTCTTGTATGAGAGATGGCAGAGCCTTTGTGACGCTAAAAACGCCTTTGGGATAGGTTATTTGTGTTTATATAATGATCGAGTCACTTTTGCACTGAATTGTATTTTGTGGTACAAACACCAGAATAATGACGAGTATTCCGCCTTAGCGAGATAATTTGTGGGATAAAAAATTCACTGTCCCAACGCGCACTATCCTGATTAGACGAGTTAACCACTTTTTTAGTTTGATTTTCTAGTATTATGATTGTTAAAGCTAGGTAAATTGAAGCAGCTGTCAAAATACGTCAACACTGGTAGACAATATGGCGGATGTTGTAAACATAAGTTTACCTTTAATAAAAAAACAAAGTTGGTTTTTTTCAGGTTCACGTACCTAGACCTAGATAGACAAACCTTCTACAACATTTTTGGTAACCATAAAAATTGATATATTGAACTGATATATTTATCTTATGTACGAGTATATTACAATTCGTGAGCTTATTATAATTCTTGTTTTCAATTCATTTATTATTATCTATCCACACACTTCCTTCCTTTTATAACAATCTCAGGCGAAATTACGTAATGATATTTTATGGACATACGTAATAGGTACTACAACTATGTAATAACTAAAAATATCTAACTGTATCTTATTGTACTGTGTATGTCTTAACAAATAAATAAATAAAAAATAAATAAATGTAATATATTATTTAACAATTTGGAAGGCGGGTATGGGTTCTACCACCTCGGGAATCATTAATTGGATAACCAACACCTCCGCTACAGGCCGAATTGGTTCACTACGTTTATTGACATAGTAGGGGTGCCCGCGTTCACGGGGGGTGAGGTTTGTCCACGTTTTGGTGGCAGATGCGTCTGCCCATCAGCTGAGTAGCGGGCCTGGTTGGAAGAAGCCCATAGAATAAGGGAGGCCCCTTGACCTCTCCAGCCGGACTCAATCAACGGATTGATAAGTCCCTCCTGGATACACTGAACCCCAGATTCCTACCTACCCCTAATACATTATTTCCAAAACATCCTCCCCCTCCTTCCTATGAAAACACACGGCATCCTCTAAGATATGTGGAGTTAATGTTAAAAAAAACTCTTTAATTGCTCTCTGTGGCAGAGTGTAAAGCTCCTTGCTTATGGGCTTACAATATACAACCTGGCGATGGCAAAAAGTGTACTTTTTCATTAAAATTATTGAACCTGGATTCAGAAAGAGACTACGATCACGAGTTAAAATAATGTCCAGCTTCCCCTTCTATTCTACTCCACACCATTTTCAACCTCAGAAAATATCTGAGGTTTGCCATGTTCGACTTAGGTCCAAAAATCACTTCCTTGGAACGATTGTTTCTAGGGGTAAATTTTGATTATATTATACATAATCTTAGTAATTGATTTCCCTGCAATTTCCAAGATTTTACGCGAATAACATTCAAATTCCAGTTGCCAATTCCAGCATGGATCGTGAATATTGATTCGAATTCCAATTCCAACTCATCAATCTTTACTTGATGGACGGCAGGTCAAAAATCTGGGTGAAACCTTTTACAAAATTAAAGAGTACCAAATAAGTTATCTTTTTTTCCAAGCGAGACCAATAAAAATACTCGCGCTCTCCAGCATCAGCAATCAATAGTTGGTTTCCCTGAGGTATTGTGATTGTAAACCGAAAATCTTGCAAAAAACGCGAAATTCTACACGGCAAAAGTCCCCGCCGTTACATTATGTGGCCATTATTCCCTTAACGGTCCGGCCTTTGTTTGGCCGGCTTCATTATGGGGCGCGATGGAGATGGACTAGGCCTGTTAACTCCTCCTATCCCGTCTTTATTGGCATGAAATGGGATATCATAAATTCGTTTTTCAGACAACAGTCTAGATAACGCCCAAAAAAATTAGTTATTTAAAATATATATTTCAATACAGGAGAAGAGTCGCAACTGCTCTAATCTAGCGGTACAATAGCATCCCGAATCGGGGTATGTTGAAGAAATAAAATTGTAGAGAAGAAGTTAGAAAAATGGACTTCGACATTTAGGTACTTACTTGCTAATTGAATCCAAGAAGACCGATATTTTTAAATAATAATGTGAAGTATTTAACGAGTTAATAACGACAGTAATATTCGCTTTTCGATAGTTCTAAAACGTCGTTATTATGAATATTTATAAATAAAAATGAACTTGGTAAAATGTATGCAATAGTGTCCTACGGTAGCGCTGAAGAACCTCCTGCCGCGCATGTACCGTAATGACAATGACGAATGCTTTTCTGCCGCCCTAATTATTAATATTATTATATTATCGCGACTAATATCTTCAATACTATTTGATATTTTCAGAAATATTTAAAGTTCTGTCTTCATGCTTTAATTAAATGTTTATGTTTATTTGAAAAAAAAACACTACAAATATGTTGAAATGGACTCCAGTGGCTGTGTGGAGAGACTAGTTGTTCGATGAACGAACAAGGGTTGGGATAGCCGTATTTTAAAGGGCTATTCCACACAGATAAAGCATGGATGAAGCCTATGACTTATGACAGGCGAATGCGAAAACACAATTTGTAAGGTTAATTCACCGTCAGCTTACCGGTGGTGGCGAACGAAATCTGCATCTCGAAAATCATCTGTCAGCACTGGAACGGTGATCGTTGTACGGTAGCACTCGTTAATTTGAATTGGATTGCGATAAAATACGTTTAAGGGATTATTCCGATAAGTAACCGGCGATAGTAACACACTGGTTTTGACAGGACGAAAGTTTTTATGCGATTGAGCGGCTCACGGCACTCCGTGGTTATAGCAGAATTTATTTTTATTTATTTATTAATCTTAAGTTAGCTCACATCTTCGTATGTGCTAATAGTTTTATAAACATATAAACATGTACATTGTTTGGCAAACATAATCTTTCTTTAAATATTTCAATAAAGTCACAAAAAAAGAAACATTAATAATTGAGATAGACATATTTTCTTAATTCATTTTTGAACTTATTAACATTTTCTATCACAGCAATTTCCTTCGGGATTTTGTTATAGAGTTGAACGGCCTGGTACATCAGAGATTTTTGGGTGCTTGTTTTTTTTCTTGTTGGCAATCTAATTTGCTTAGAATTTCTCGTCCCGTGTCCGTGTATCTCGTTATTGTAATTTATTTTTCTTTTCAGTTCCTTAGACATCATCCCTAAGTTAATTTTATGTATAAAAATAAGTACATTCAAATACACAGTTTGCTTCACCGTCAAAATATTCAGCTCCTTTAACATGTCTCTTATCCGTGTGTATATGTTGCGCTTAAGTATTATTCGCATGTGTGAATTTAAACTACACAGTTCAAATTCTGACCATACGATTGATTAGCACACGGCCTGTCAAAAGCAATCGGCGTGACGGAACACTAGTCCTGTCATGATGTTGATAATAATGATGAAGTAAACTGACAACCGAAAAAAACAAGACCCAAAATAACCTACAGTTGCCACACAATAAACATTTTTATAAAACTGAACTACTTGCTGTGCCATGACACTTGCGAAAGCTATTGGTAGTATTCAACATTTTAAATATGACTGTAGTGACACGCTACTTATAGAGGCGGTTCCTTGGTACGTGCATTTGTGCATTGAACTGCTTCAGTCTTCAAATTAAAACAACAACATCTATGCCCCAGTCATCGATGTACAAAAGTACGCTCCAGTCGTAATTCCCGTCAGATCATTATTTGAGCTATTTTATATCACAAGACTCCCGCGCAAGAGCAAGCGGGTCGTGCATATCCCAGCCTGCACAGAACTATGTTTTACCATACTACTGAAACAGCATCAGGCGGTATCGAGACAGCGCGACCTGGCCAAAACGGTGACATGAGAGAGACAGATTACATTCTTAACGTCAAATCACGTGTTAGAGCAGTATATAATATTTTTATTTGAATCAATAATGACAGACAACCGGGTTTCGCTTATCTCAAGCTTCATCACAGCTCAGACCCATCATTGGCGTCGAGCATCAGCCTGGATGAATTTGCAAACATTCATCTCCACAACCAGTGGCGGCCAGCTAATATGTGCTCCCGAGCGCCGAACAACCAACAAGATTTCCGACATGACTAATCACAATACGAAACTCGGTTCGGTTATAATATCTCATTCAAAAGGTACCTACTTATTAAGCGCGCTTAACTTGCAGACCGACTTTGACTTGTGCCTATGTTCGTAGCAGTTCGTTTTCGATTGCGATCCAAAATTTAACTGCTTTGTCGCATATTCTGTGGAACAGTCGAAAGCGTGGGTACATACCAGTTCATACTATTCTTTGCAAATAATACCATATCATGGACGGCGTTCGGGGTTTTACCACCACATCAGAAGGAACGGTTTATTCAGTAGAAAGTTAAACTAAAACGCGTATGTTTAATGTTATTGTCGATATCGTGGTTTCAATTTACCATCTGCTATTTTCAGCGAATGTTTCGCTTCTTGGATACAAGCATTTAAGATAAAACATGTCATTAAGAGATGAGTGATGGTCAGATTACTTATTATCAGTTTAGTCAGTACTCGCCGTTGCCGGGCACGGTCTGTTGAATTAAAAAATGTTCTTACTCTGCGAAAGTTTTTAAGTTTAATTGCAGGTTATATCGATCTTGTATATCAATTATTAATAGGGTTATCAATTGCAGGTTATACTAATTTATGATTACTTTTGTGTTTGTTCAAAGTATAAATTAAGAATGAGTTTGAATGTGGAATACATTAAGAACAATAGGTCGAGTTTTGAAAACAAAGTGATAATAAAAAATGCCTGTCCACCTAAAATCTGAACTGATAATAAAACAAGAGTGAAAATCTGGATCGAAGAAGTTTACTCGATCATTTAACAAAACAATGTATAACAAAGCTTCGTAGCTCTGTGCATGTGATCAATTGAATAGTTTATTTTGTTTTACGTGTTTAATTTACGATGTTGATTCAGTTTGGACAATCAGCGGTGTTACTGATGTAACTCACCTTTCTTAAAAAATCAAAAAACATAATTCTTGTCATTTACATTTACAAAAAGTTTTGAGCTTAAAGGTTTTAGGAAAATTTGACATCAGAATGCAATTGGATTCAGGCTACCGTGCCTAAGTTAAACATCACAATGAGCTATTTAATAAAAATCGATACAGGTCAAATTTCCCAGAACATGATTTCAATTTTACGTTTAAAACGTATGACTTCCTAAATAAAGTTCAGTAAAAGTGAACTCTGTAGAATTTACGCCCGCGACGATTTTTCAAAAGCTAATGGCCCTTTATCAATTTTACAAATTTTTTATAGTACTTGTTTATTAGAAGACTTTCCCGAGACTGTGAAATTACTAAAACTTTTGTGCACCATTCATGACCTTTGGAATGACCTCAGTTGAAAGCTAAAGATGTTTCTCAACGTTAAAAAGAATAAAATCTTTTTTAAACACGTTGAGTCAGGACAGACTGAACGCACTATCAGTGTTTAGCATTGATAGAGGTCTTCGCTAAACAAAAGGAGCAGAGAATAGAACTTCTTTATAAATAGGTATGTACCTTTATTTAATTTATTTTATGACTTAATGTTGTAATCCGGTGAACCCCCATATATTTTGACCACCGGCCGCCACTGTCCACAACCCACGATGTCAAGCATCTCACTGTATGAACGTAGGATGATCTGTGATCTTCACCAACAGGTAACCACTTCTTCACTGAGCACAGATCCACATCCCAATACAATCTGACATGTGACTAGGGTTGCCAGCTCCCGTTTTATGAATTAGAGGATTTGATACGATTAAATAAAGGACATATGATGAAAATAAATGACATCAATATTTTTTTAATAAAATGCTGTTATCAGTAGTTACATTTATTAATAAAAAAACAATGTTAATCGAATCCAAGTAAGTAGTACGACCTTAATTGGTCATTTTGCATTTAAAGTATTAAATAAAGTTAATACTTGGTATTACTTTTGGCTGCTCTAAGAGCTTCTTCGTTTTCTATAATGAAATTATAAAATTGTTTGCATTTCATGTTGAAGTTTGACTTTATTTGTAGTTCTGCTTTTACAGTATCAATATTTAACTTATTTTGGTTTTTGGTCCACGTATTCGTACACAAGGAAAGAATCTTTTTGGGTTGGGCATTAGAGACGGGGATGGAAAATACGTGTTGTATTATTTTTAGCAGATTCTTGTTTTCATCCGTAGATTTGAGAATCTGAATCCAAATTTCAAGAACATTTTCTTATCGTCTATAATTTTCGTCAAGAGAGGCTTTAATATACAGAACTCTTCATATAATGCATCAAGATTAATATTAGATAACTGTAATTTTGATACCATGATGCACAAATCCTGGAACTTAATTTCTTTCGTCGCCCGCCGCCTCGCAGCAAATCGCGCGAAATCACGCTGATTCATTTATTTTTTCCAAATTAAACGACAAAGTATTGTCCTCAATAGAAGATTTTAAATAAGAGGACAAGATCAATTTTTGGGTCTGAAATAGAGGACGTCCTTTAAAATAAAGGACGTCTGGCAACCCTACATGTGACCCATATCCCGATGTGATACATACTATCAATACTGTCTACATAATAAAGCTGACTGAATGCTGTACAAATGGGATCCCTGAGGCGTATGTGTGGAGAAACCTTGTATGATCGTGTGAGAAATTTGGACATCAGCAAAGAGTGCGAGGCTGATGTGAGCGTAATGAGTAAGATAAAGGAAGTGACGCTTAGATGGTTTGGGCATGTAGAGCCAATGAGCGAATAAATTAATGAAAGGAGAATATATGTTGCAAATAAGAATGGTAGCAGAAGTCGGGGACGCCCGAGGAAGACATAGCACGATCAAGTGAATCAGATACTTGAGTCCTCTCTGCCTACCTCTGCGGGGAAAAGGCGTGAGTGTTAGTTAGTTATAAAGATACAGTGATACCTACATCATCTTATTTCACTGTCCCTATCTACCGTTACCCACAAATACGTTAGTAAATTAAAATGTGTAGAGTTACATATCATTAAAAGAATTTATGTACATATTTATAACATGCTACATAAAAATTATGTTTGTCCTCTGAGAGACATTTTTCAATAAATCTTTAGAAAATTTGAATGGACAATGTGGACGTTTCGAAATAAGTTTAGCACTAAAGATTGAAAGCAATAAATAATTATGAATTGTTGCTTCCACAAGGTGTTAAAAAATTTTACAAATTTTATTTATTCTCTCACTATACTGGTAGATATTTATTTCTGTTTGCTTGGAAGAAAATTTAGCTTGCGGCGAACGTGTTAAAGCCATAAAAATATCTCGCACTGAATTACGGTTGCTTGACGGATCGTTTGAGATAAGAGATTTCATACCTATGTTTAATTTAAACTCCCATATATGGGATGCAACTGGGATAGGTCTTATATATTTGACCTATTATTTATTTAACGACTTACGACTTTACGACTGTATTATCTGATCTGCAAAAAACACTTAGAATAAACATAAATCGACAGAATATGTTCAGATATTGCAGGAAATTGAAGATTTTTGATAATTTGCATACTCGTTGACGAAACCAAAACAATATGAGATATTATATTATGTAGGTGTTTCATTTACCTATAGAGTGCCGCCCTATTCTAGGATCAATCGAAAAAAATCATTTCTATAAACTGCTTATATTACATGGTTTTCGGTGGTAAACTATACAAAACTTCTGGAGGTGATTCTAGATGATAGTACAAGTAAAACAGGTCCCTAAATTTTTTCAAAATTCAAAATTTTTAGGACCGTTTTCAGGTAAAGAATTTTGAATTAAAAAATAATATCTTTCCATGGAAAAATATTTTTGCTTGGAAAAAAATATTTTTTTCGAAAATGGTAAAATATGAAATATCTTTTTTCATGTAGAATCACCTCCCGAAGTTAGTGCACTTTACCCATGGACAACCTGTATACTATTTATATAAATGTATGCACATACATGGTAAGACGGAAAAAATTACAAAAACCTTATTTTTCAACATTCAAAATTATTACGAAAATATCAAATCGGCTAGCGGATGGCGGAAAAATTTGCATCGACACCCCACGAGTTAAATATATTATCCATATGCTCGTTTAATTTATATAACGCCATTTTCGTGAAATATTTACGTACAACCCAAAGATCGCTAAAATCTAGGAATGTTTTCTCTCGGACACTTTGAACACACAGATTTTTTCCTTGATGAAATGTGCCCAGTTTTTCATGTTTGAAATAATTTACCTAAGCGCAATTGCTTGCAAGATTAATTCCATCATGAGCTGTAATAACTGTAATGGTTAAGAATGAAAAAACATTTTTTTTTGTT
Source organism: Hesperophylax consimilis (assembly GCF_061612785.1). Classification (NCBI taxonomy): domain Eukaryota; kingdom Metazoa; phylum Arthropoda; class Insecta; order Trichoptera; family Limnephilidae; genus Hesperophylax; species Hesperophylax consimilis. The sequence goes on along the minus strand of NC_142841.1, from coordinate 10,661,811 downwards.
ATTAAACTATTGCCTTGTAAAAATACCTACCTAACGATGCTTTAAGCATGATTCTTGAAAAGATAAAATAAAAGATAATTTTCTCAACAATCTATCCCAAATATCTGTAATTTGAAATTCACTGAAAAAACCAATATTTACAAAGGTTAATGTGAACATTAAATAAGATGAATCCACCTGTTTTAAATTGATCACTTTTCATCACATGACGAATCTGATAAAAAAACATCTGGACATTGGGTGGTCTCCGTACTTTTTCATATTACACGGACAATTTAAAAATCTGTAAATTGTTCTCCAAAATAAACTTCATCTCGGTAAATAGGAACCCACCGTGTTTAAGGAATTAAAGTCAGTGAGGCATTATTGATGGAAGCGTTTTAAAACTGTAAGTTATTCAGCAAAATTGAAGCGTTAAAAATATGAAAATGTTAAATTACATGATATTATTGGAGCAGAGATTGTGAAACGGTGGTTCGTAACTTTTAAAAACATTGAAGACGATTTTAAAACAGAAGACACCATTTTTAATGCTTTTTTACCATTGAATAAAAAATATTACTTTTTGCTTTTACCATTATTTTCACTATATTATACAGTTAATCTTCTTAAATATATATCATGTAAAAGCACATCTGGGCGTTTAAAATAACAAAAAAAAACAAAAAAGTGCCATCCATGCAAATTTGAATGGAAACGCCACTGAAATAGTATTTTTTTTGTTGTACGTTAGCTCCACACAGGAGGGACAACTGCGATGTTTGAAAATTGTTTTATATTTTATGTAAGTGCAATCAATATTATCTGAATTGAGATCTATATGACTTTCTCGTTTCTTTGAGAAAGACAATCATCATTCCCGGGTTTAAGAATAACCTCATAATATTATTTGATTTCCATTTCATTCATTATTATATGTGGAAAATGTTGCTTGTTAAATGACTTTCATCAAAAATAAGAAAAAATATTTAGTTTATTCGTAAATCGGGAATGTTAAGGCGATGCACTACGTAGAAATGCAAAATCATGTGTTTTTGGTTTGAAAATTTGGTCGCCTAGAAATGTTTCAGATGCTTTAAATAAATACCGCAAGTATAACACATCTTGGCCTTAGAAATAATCGAGTATTTTTTACATAAGTCTTTTTATAAGCTCAGAAAAACAAATAGTTTATAAGGCCTATGAAAACTGCTATAAGTTCAAATTTTTTTACTTACCAACCCATTTTCGGTTATGATTTTATTGTATAATGTGGTGAGTTAAGTTATTTGTAAAATGATTGGAAAACATTTAAATATTTATGCCTGAAAATCCTCAAAATAAAATAAAAGGCACTTTTTGGCCATGTTTTTTTCTTGCCTAAATCAACAGCTGGATGGTGTTAAGCGGGAATTTAAGTCTTATCGCCATCTACGTAAGGAATGTTATTGATGGCGGCTCGATTCAAAATATTACACGACGTAGTGCATTGCCTTGATCTTGACAAAACCCAAAAGTTTAAGAAACCTTGTTTCCTGTATGGACAGAAATCGGACACGGATGAGTGATGTCTATGGGCGCCGGCATTACCATTTTGGGAAGCGCTCATCATTTCGGGCAGAGATTAGTGTGAAGAATCTGTGTTTGCCAAGTATTTATTAGGGGGATGTGGACTTCCCATAATAACCCCTTGGACGGTCCCGTCTCGAGGGCATGCACGATGCACGCCTCCGTACCATCACCAATTTAACATTAATCAATAGTATCCCTCAGATATTCTCAATGTTGTTTTATTTATTGAGTCGTATGTTAACGTCTTTATTATTTTAATGACTGATTGCGGGGCTATTTGCTTAATTATAAGGACACTGCGACGAAATTCATCCGCAATTTATTTGAACATATTTTTATTATCGTAACGGTGAAACAGTTATCATGTGTTTTAAAAACTTTTAAAAGCATGACATATTGTATGAAAATAATGTTTTTTTTTATTTCAACGGATAATTCTATTAAAAAGTAAACACAAAACATCATTTTTCAAAAAAGTTTTTCTTATGATAGAAATGAAATATGTTTATCAGAAAAAAATGGCTTTTGGTCATATTTCGTTCCAATTACTGATGTTTGAATTGTTGTCCTCGCAGTCGGAAGATTTACCGTTTTTGACCAAAAATATGTATAATCTTAATTAATGACGATAGAAACATGGCTATCTGTAAATTGGTACATCAAGGCTTCACAGATCACCATGGAAATAACGTTACTAGCAAAAAAACAGTGAATTGATTATTTTAAATAAGGAAAGTTGTGCAAAATTTTATCGATGAAATCTAATTCAGGTAAAAAAAATCTGCCACTTTTATAATTTCTGATTAAACATATTTTTACCTAAATTTATTTGAGTATTTTAGGCCACAACGCCCACAATTTAACATACCTACACATTCAAGACTTGAATTTATAATATTTTCGCGGACCTTTATTCTCAACCCCTTCCTTGGGCTTAGTAGTTACATCGTTGTACGAGTATGTAAATACTAAATAACACTGCCAGGAGTATAAGAGATAAAGGGCTGTAATTAAAGGCCGTTAACATAGAAATAATGAAGAGCTTTCAGAGACTTAACCACGCCACCGAGATGAGATTATACCCTACCTGTTCGGAATATTCACTGTTGATTATACAACGCTTACTACGGGAGTATTGTAAGTATGGAGTGATTGATAGGTTCGGGGAAAAGCTCCGGCGATTCATATTCAAGACAGGATTCCTCGTAGTTTATACTCTGTACGAACTGCATACTTCGGACATTTCTGCTATATTTCATTTATGTACATTTTTTTTATTATCGCATATTCTTTTATGCACATCAACGTTTTGTGTAAAACCCCTTTGGGGCCTGAATAAAATATTTGTGAATAAACTATTGAATTAATGAAGATTAATGTTCATCATTTCAGAAAACGCTTCACGGAAGCGCTGCCAAACGTTATATCAATTATTAGAAGAGTGATTCGCTGGTTCAATAATCTGCTTGCTAAGTTCTAGAGCAACAAAATTTTACTGTTATAGGGGTGATAGTATGAGGAATTAAAATATTGTCAGATTATTATAACCTGAGAATGTTTACTAGACATTAATACAAACAAAGAAACTTGTTATTTATTTGTTACTTTCAACGTCAAAGGATTATAGTGATTTATTTTTGAGGTATTATTATTTAGCCAACGTTTCGGACAGTATTACAGTGTCCATCATCAGGGCAGATGTGTAACCCATATGTGTGATGATTACGCGTCTGCCCATTACGATGGACAATATAATGCTGTCCAAAACATGGGCTAAAAAAAGAGGTAGCGCAACACGGCAAAGTACCCCAAAAATAAATCACTATAATTTGTTAATAAACGATACTATTCTCGAAGACAACTTTTAAGTCAATTTTGCTGAAAGCCAAACCAAATCCTTTATCTGTTTTAACATAAGGCTCTATTATTTAATGTGCGTTACCTAGAATATGTACCGACTGCATATTTTGATAGTTCTCTAAAAAATTTCAAGATATTTAATTAACACTCGAAAAAAGTAGTAGAAGATGGTTTGAACGGAAGATGGCGCGCTAATATTAAATACAAAAAAACGGTAATATCTAATTAAGCGAAAATTGTGAAAAAATTCATACAACGCGTCATGCTTAAAATTGATCAATAATGTCTAAGTTGCATTTAAAGATACATGTGAAAATTTTCATACCTAATACACTAATTAAAACTCAAAAAGCCATAATGAAAATTATACTGAAAGTTCCTGTAAGAACTAGCACTGACGAAATCTTCACCAATCTTAAAATCTTGTCAATTAAACAACTATACTCATTTACATTCATAAGTACAAAACCCAAGAAATAACAACAAACACGTAGAATAGAAACACTATATTTCATGGTCAAAAACTTATCCAACAAATAACTAATAATACAACTTTTAAAATACCACTTTCACTCAAAAACCTCAACATTATAACATTTAAATCTCAAATAAAAAGGTGGATACTTAATATAGGGAGATCTGAAATAGAAAATATACTGATATCAAACACAGACTAAAACCGAATCTACTAAACTAAACTATACAAAAAACACTCTCTTACTTATTCTAAAATTATTAAAAAAAAAAAATATATATATATATATATACAACATTATATATGTTTATAATTAAATTCATATGTTACTTTGTTGTAATATTAATTTCTTATAATTAAATTATAATATGTAAATGAAATCCTCAGCATGGGAGATCCCAGTGAGGATATCATTATCTCTATATGTTACTAAGAAAAGAAGACATTAAATCATTATTATTATTTTTATGTTAAATAACAGAACAAAACGTATTTTTAATCATTTCGGAGTGTGATTTTTTTTCCATTGAGGGAATTTCACGCAATTACTGTTTTGGCTCTATAAATGTATAGACATTATCTAAAAACAACTCACCTTTTTTTAGGAACCGTGAAGACTTCAGGTTTTCATGAGAAACATGTAATAAATTGGCAGAAATTCAGAATGTGGGAGCTTAATTAAATGCTTACGGTAACGCACGTTAAGTTATGGTAGCTACCTACACTACACACACACAACTCCAACCAAATAAAATAGGAGTCTGTAATTATTATAGGTTGTCTATAATATTTATGTCTTACAACCCAAGTTTTGCACCTACTGCGCGTCCGAAATACATAAGTATAAAATAAAGTATCCCATTGTATGTATTAGTACCTAAGTATAAAATAAATTAACCCATCGTATGTATTAGTAGGTACCCGAGTTTAAAATAAAAATATAACATCGAATGTATTAGTACCTAAGTATAAAATAAAGTATCCCATCGTATGTTAGTACCTAAGTATAAAATAAAATATCCCATCGTATGTATTAGAATCCCTATTGGATTTCGAACGAAAGAGAGAATAGAGCTTTCATTTGCATCGTCAAATTGAATTTCACTTCCAATTATTTTTGAATTGGAGATTTTTAACGGAGGCGGACCCTTGAGACGAGGAAGAAACTCCTTCGAACACTCGGGGTCGGCACTCAACACCGTGCCTAGAAATGGATGTGGATTGTGTAACGTCGACTAGTTATGGATAAGTGGGAGCCCCCGGCCGACGGGTGAGGACGAAACCGGTCAAAAGTCACGATCGGGGGCGTGGCGACACGCCCACTGCACGTTGATAGGAAATCGAAATGTGCTGAATTATTGAAGTCATATTTATTCTAACTACATAGGCACCTGTACTTATTTAGTACTTAGTTACATTATAAGGTGAATCAACCATGCAAAATATATTTAACCGTGTCGATAAATAAAATTTTACAAAATTTATTAAGCAGAGAAGTAATCATGTTTTGTTCAGGTCATGATTTGTTATATTATTATTTTTTAAATATTAATACTTAATAAGACCGGAATGTAGCTGGGAATGTTCGTGAATTTAATCGTTTTATCCTCTGCAATCGAAGTCCTAGACCATTATTTTTTTTAAACGCTTTTAATGGTGGAAGTTAGAGGGAGATTTTCGAATATTGTCAGGTTATTCTTAACACGAGAATTTTCGCCTTTCTTTAAATAGTAGTTTAAGTTTTAAGAATGTAAAATAATAAAATGTTAGTTTAATCTCTTAATGCATCCAAATCAATCGTAATGATTTTCAAATGTAAAAACGAACTCATGCAAACACCTTCAGTATGGCTAAATGGAAGGAAAATGGATGTTAGTCGTAGCGTCAAATACCTGTGACATATAGTGTTATCACAGACAACCTGAAAGACTTAGAGGTTATGGAAAAACAACGAAGAGCGACATCCGTATGCTGTCAAGACGTTTTCACTTTTACAGTACAAACGTCTAAAGAATACTATTCAATGCATTCTGCACTTCGCTGTACACGTCAGAACTGTGAGTAGATTACACTGCATCCCAATAGCATAAGCTACAAGTCGCTTACAACAATGCTTATCTCCAACTATTCCGCCTACCGAGATACTGCAGCGCTGCGGAATTTTTTTGGAGTGACGAGTGCACTCTTTCAGAGCCCCTCTACGTCACCACATGGGAAGCAGACATCATCAATGCCATGGTTGCTTGGATGGAGTCCCCTCTGATGGCCTTCTGGCGACGAGAGACGGTCAAATATTCTCCATAAACGGATGCTGGCATACATTTTTGTGTTTAACATTTTTCACTTTTTTTTCCGACGTTTTTTAATTATTTTTCTTTGGTTTTCTGTTTTTATTTTATGTACGCATCTATGTATTGTTATTTTGCTTAACTTAATTTTCTTATTATTTATCGGATTGTTTTTTTTTTCGAAATAAGGAATATATTGCATTGCACTACACCTGCACACATTCTAGAATAAACTATTATTATTATAACGGTTACGCGCATTTTTTGCAACATTTTGGTCTAGATATAATTTAGAAAATATATCTTTATATATATTCTTGATAAAGTTGATCTAGTTATCATGTTTCCATGTTACCATGGCGAATGGTTGCTTCCTGACTGTCTGAATTATCCAAAGAACTTGTGTTTTTCTGTGTAGCTTTTTCTGAACCGCTCCGCAAATCTGATCCTTTTGGAATGAATATAGATAACTATTTTTTTACCATTCCTTGGATTTCCATACGTTCTATTTTTTCGATTAGAGTTTTGTGGAATACACTGTCAAAAACTTTTCGTAAATTTACTCCCCGAGTCATTAATGTTATACTCGTAAATTGTTGAGGTTATTTTCACAATTGCATCTTGTGTACCTAATTTTTATCTGAAGCCAAATTGGTCATCATTGATCATTTTATTTGATGTTACGTGCTTACTTAATTGTGATTTTACTACTTATTCAAATATTTAAGATACATTTGACATAATAGATATGGGACGGTAGTTTAAGATGTCGGTTGAAATTCATGATTTGAATATCGGGGTTATTATTGTATTTTTATATATTTTTGGGAAAATTCATTGTTGTATGCTTTTATTAATGATGTATGTAACTGGTTTCGATACTTATTGTCTCATTTGTTTTAATACATTAACTGCGATATGATCGAAACCAGGGTTTGCGGATATTTAACTTTATTATTATTTTTTTCTATTTCTACTTGTGTACATTTTTCAATTTTTTCAAAAACATGGAGAACCCTAGCTTATGCTTAGATACTATACATTTCAATGTACCTAACCTTTCAACATTGCACGAATCATAAATGACTACATTTTTGAAATCTATCAATTTCGTAAATGATTACAATAACGGAAACGTCAATTCATCCATTGGTTAACAAAAGCTTTCATTATTTTAGTATTGGACTGAAGAGGACACTTACAAAATGTAAATTTGTCTTCAAGTGTAATTTGAAATTTTAACGAGGGAAAACATCCGCGCGGCGAAGAGCCCTCTGTTAAATATTGTATTTGACATTGTATAAATAATTCAGAGTTATTAGATGAGAATAAATAAAACTGACATTATTGTCGCCTGTCATTAATGTATTAAATTTACCAGGTGATTTTTTTTACTGTCAATTGTCACTGCTTATGATCGTATACGAATGAGTAATTTATGTTTATTTATAAGCTACTAATGAATGGCAATTGCCATGAGAATGAATAAAGAAAAATGCCGTCCTGGAGTTATAACTTACTATCAATAATACTGGTTTCGGTTGTTACTTTGCTTTAAGTATCATTTTCATAATTCATACCCTAAGTTCATTTATTATTATTATTCAAGCCAGCGATAAAGTAACTGTATTTTTTAAGAGAACTTTTTTTATTTTTTTTTATTTGGTACTTACAATATTTTTTACATTTCAAAGTTTTCCAGTAATGTTGGCCTCACTGGGTGGCTTGCCCGTGCTTTTTTTTATATTAGGAGGATATATATACACAGGAGGCCCTGAAGAAAATAATTTCCCTCAAGGCCTATGTCATATTTGGGGATGCTGTGTGGAGGGTCTTTTAGTGGAGAGAAAGGAGTGAACATGGGTCTTGAAGAGTCCCATGTTGTAGGAGGGAGGAAACACAGAGGCCGGCAGTTCGTTCCACAGCCGAGCTGTTGAACTTAAGAACGAATCGTAGAAGCGACCCGTTCTCATGTGACAAACCGTCAACCGTGTACAAATGTGCTGATGCCTTCATTTTATAATATGAAAATATAATCTACATAATACATTTAAAGAGAAAAAAATGCATTAAAAATAATATATGATCTTGTGTGTTTGTGAGTGATGTGTGTTTATATTGGTTTTGTAATGGTCTTTCTCAAAATGATATTATATCGTGATTTAAACGGGTCTTTTTTTACATTAACTCCATACAAAAGAATATAATTTCCCTTAGAGCCTATGTAATCTTTGGAAATGCTGTGCCAAGGGTATTTTTAAGGGAAGAGAGGAGAGAAAGTTCTGGGATGGAAAAGTTATAAAGGTAGGGTAGGAACCTGGGGGTTGGTGTGTTCAGGAGTGACGATAAATCCACCCCTCCCACCGCGATGCAAGGAGTTGGGGTCAAGATAGTCCGGCAGGAGAGGTCAAAGGGTATCCCCCATCCAGTCTCTCTCGATCCGGCCCATAACGCAGCTGGTTTGCAGAGGCATCAGCCACCAATGCATTGACAAACCTCATCCCATGAACCTGGGAACCCCAGCTAAATCCCCAAAAGTAGCAAACCACGAGTGACCTATGGCAGAGGGGCTGGGTATCCAATGAATTGTTCCCGGGATAGTGGTACCCACAACCGCCTTCCAAATTATTCCCGAGATAGTGGTACCCATAACCGCCTTCCGAATTATTCCCGGGATAGTGGTACCCATAACCGCCTTCCGAATTATTCCCGGTTAGTGGTACCCATAACCGCCTTCCGAATTATTCCCGGGATAGTGGTACCCATAACCGCCTTCCGAATTATTCCCGGGATAGTGGTACCCATAACCGCCTTCCGAATTATTTCCGGGATAGTGGTACCCATAACCGCCTTCGGAATTATTCCCGGGATAGTGGTACCATAACCGCCTTCCGAATTGTTCCCGGGATAGTAGTACCCAAAACCGCCTTTCAAATTGAGCTAGTTACATCAGGTATGAAATTCAGCCTGAAATTAATTTCTGTGGTTTTTTATCTCACCGAATAATCTCCTGCAAAAATTATTTAATGTTTGGTAATAAATATATGTTTTTAATTATCTAGGTATGGGTATTACAAGTTTCGTTTCCATTTTCTTCTCCTTGTCCTATTCGGGTCGGGAAACCACAGGGACAATTGGGACAGGGCGTATCTAAGGGTTCCCATTATGGGTTATGCAGGTACTTCTTCCACCTCCATCTTTTGCAAGCCCAACCACTTCTCATAATATAGCCAAGCATTAGAAAATGAACAAAATAGAAATAACCAAAGTATTTTGAAACATGTCTTAATTTATAAAAATCACATGTCACTTTGTTCGTACACGCTAATCTCCGAAACCACACAAGCGATTTCAATTAAATTTTGTTAGCGTGGATGGTTGGTTCCAGCTTGAAATATAGGATAATTTTGAACACGATAGGTGGCGCTGTTGTCGAGACCAAAAGGTTTTTTTTACTATTTTTTTTTCAGATTTATCATCCCAATATACATGTAGCCAAAATAATTAATTTCCCTGCATAGAAGGCGGTCTGTGGCAGGACAATGTCTTATTATAAAATGCATTCCAAATTGTTGAGCTAAATTCTAACTGGTTTCTAATCTTAATACATAAAAATCAGCTTGCGTATGTTTGTGCTCCCAAAACTCTAAAAGTAGTTGATCGATATCTGTGGTTATTGGTGCCAGGAGTGTTTAGAGATGTTTAAATGGAAGAAGAAGTCAGGGACACCCGAGGAATACTTTCCGCAATATCTCGAATCTCCAGTTGAATTAAAGTCGATTTAATGTAGTTTTTAACTGTAACCTTGTGGTATACAGTAGTGAATGGTGGACGAAGTCGGAGGCGCCCGGGAAAGAAATTACCAATAGCGTAGCATTACGGGGATACACTAGTTCGTATATTACATATTTACCCCAAAGAAATTAAACTATTATCTTTGATTTACCCTTATGCAGATCATTTGAAATAACATACTGTTGTATACGGACGGTTGGTATAAATATACTTGTTATTACTTTGTAATTTTCTTAGCAAGTTATTTATTTACTTATTTACTAACGGACCGTGAAATTGGACACGGTCCAAGACCGGACATGAAGTTAATACAAGGAGAAATATTACAATACAGGATAATTAAAAAAATACTGCTATGACAAAAACAGGGCATAAACAATTAAGATAGTGTAAGGTCAAGACAGGAACAAGGTTTAGATGGAGTTCACGACTTCTGCCTTATCAATATGTAATGTTATGTGCATAAAACAGCTATATATCACTCAAATACTTGTCGATTTTTTATCAATATTAAATTTGCTGAATGAACACAACAATGAACAAACTTTCATCGGCCTTATACATTATTTTTTTCTGGGCTTAAAAAAAGACTTATCTAAATAATACTCGTTTATTTTAAAGGCCAAGATGTATTCTACTCGCAGTGTTTAATTAAAGCATCTGAAACATTTCTAGGAGACCAAATTTTTAAACCAAAAACACATGATTTTGCATTACTACGTATGGCATCGCCTGTTACACAAAAAATTCAAGGTCCTGACTTGAGTTGACAAGTGTATGCTAACCCTTTGTCTGCTATACACTTACTGATAATCTTACTTACTTTTATCAATATGTATTATTTTTTATCGCTCTGTTAATAAAATAAATTAATTAAAGAAACAAATTAAAACATATATTTTATTTATTTATTTATTTTATTTATTTAAACGCCCATAGGGCTTTTACCTATAATAATGTACATCTTTATTTTTTTAGTTATACAGATTACATATAAAAAAATTTAAAAAAAAAAAAATCAGCGTTAACAAAATACAGGTTACATAAAAAAATATCAGAGTTGACAAAATATGTTACATAAAATATAAGAATTTTAAAAATATAGGTATGGATAGAGTAAGTGAGACAAAAAATAGAAAATCTGCCAAAATCCACAAAATCAACCATAGTGATAATAAGAAAGTATAACAATAGTTTACAAATTAGGTAAAAATAGTTCGCACATACTCCGTTTAATGTTGGCCAAGTTCAAATTATTTTCAAATACATTTATATTATTTAAGTATTTGTTACCAAAACTGTGTAAACGTTGTATTGGAGAGTGAAAACTATAGTTGGAATGAGATGTATGTATGTAAAATGTTGATATTTGCCTAGTTGTTCGTGTAGGTATGTGTGGATTTATTAAATGCAGGAGTTCACAATAATCGAATTTAGAGTTCAATAATTTTAATAAAAAGGTTAGGTCTTTTTTGTTGTTTGTTTTTGGGGTGTTATGCCGTGTTGCGCTAACTCCTTCTTTAGCCGACGTTTCGGACAGCGTTGCAGTGTCCATCATCAGGGCAGATCCGGTAGATCCGAAGATGTTTTTCTTTTCTACACATCTTCGGATCTACCGGATCTGCCCTGATGATGGACACTGCAACGCTGTCCGAAACGTCGGCTAAAGAAGGAGTTAGCGCAACACGGCATAACACCCCAAAAACAAACAACAAAAATGCTTTTGGCCGTGAGAATCTAAAAACTTACCAAAAGGTTAGGTCGTTTATTTTTCTTCTGTTTTCTAATGTAGGAATATTTAAAAGATTCAATAATCACTGTTAATTTATGTGTTCTAAAGGGATTTTAAGTTTAAAATTGACGAAGCGTAGAAATTTTCTTTGAATTCTCTCAACATTATGAATATGTACATTGTAGAAGGGCGACCAAACTATGGAGTTATGTTCTATCAGGCTTCTTACAAGGGATATGTACAATAGTTTTATGATTTGAAAAGATTCAAAGTTTTTAATTGTTCTTAATATAAAACCTAATGCTTTCATACCCTTATTCACAGTTTGTTGAATGTGGGCCGTAAAGTCTAGTTTCTCATCCATTATTATGCCAAGATCTCGCATTTCCTTTACTCTTTCTAAATTTGTTTTATTTATTGAATAGCCAAAAAATAGTGATGTTATTTTTTTGGAAAAGGTCAAAATTTTGCATTTTTCTACATTTAAATATAAATTGTTTTGTGAACACCAGTTATTTAGCATGTCTATATTAGATTGAAGAACTTGACAGTCGTTTAAGGAGGTTATTTCTTTATATAATTTAATATCGTCGGCGAATAGCAGTACATTGACATTTTTAAAGCATATTCATTCATTCTAATCAAAATACGTTTTTCTTTTTGTAAGGTTAAAAGTGAACAGATACGATTGTGGTGTTTTTCACAAAAACGGCACTACACATATTTTAAATTTACTATTATTATTACCTACCTTTGCGCATCTTATTCTAACATCGAATTGTCATGTCACTAAAACGTACTTCGAAGTCAATCAATGTCAATAATGTTGAATTCATCGCAACGGGTATTTTACATCGTATTATTCAAACCTATTTGAAGTTTAAGTGATATATTTCCTTGACAAGGCTCTGTCATGTTTGATGTAGAAGCCATTTATAATGCGCCACTGCAGCCACCACCCATTTTTGAAAGATATTAGGCTAGCTGCATTGTGGGATTTGTAACTCGGTGCATTTGTGACCCTTTGTTGTCTCTAAAGCCGGATGCACGATATGATCTCAAATTGTAAAGGATGGCTTAGTGCACATATCCTCAACGTGTAATTTCGATCATCAGTGAGTTATATAAATACATACCTGATAATTTAAACCGTCATTATTATCCGAGTAAGTAAAACTGACACTTAATAAAATATTGGTTTCAACTATTGGAAAATGTTTAATAATGTAAACCTAGTAGTTACCAACCTACCCTAAAATTATTCACAAATATATTTTCAATCCACTATTTTTATTATTTTCTGTATCACATTTTTTTACACTGTCATGCACTCCTTCGCAAGATAAATATCCATTATCAGATAAATTTTATTCTACATATAGAAACTATCAATTACAACCACTTGACGAAAGAATTAAATTATTAAAACTCTCAGATAGAAGACCCATTTGAATTTTATTTTTAAAATTATTAATGGAGTTATAGTCAGCCCTAATTTACTGAGCCCAATTACTTTCAACATACCAACTAGTGTTACTCGATCGAAAATTCTTTTTAATTAATTTTAATTAACTCGTTTGTATCTAGATTGCATGCAGTTGGCTATACTTTGTAGATGTGTTGAACTACACGGAATATAGATACAAGAATGCTATAATAACATAACTCAATAATAAGAAAAATTAAGGTTAGCATAATACTATTCATCTGATTGGGTTCGGTATTATTTTAAATGCTAATTTTACTTCATGGTTAATGTTCCACTAAATTATTTTGTACATATCACTAGTTTGTAAAAGCCCATATGGGCATGTAATATAAATAAATGGTTTTAATTTATTTTAGCATTGCTGGAAGACACAAAAATATACCAGAAGTGGATGAGGTCTTCCAATGAAGCAATCAATCAAATAATTAATTCCGGTATTGGATAGAATTAAAGAAAAATGAGTAGTAAGTACTCACACGGTACGAAAATCGTAAGGTGTATGACATATGAATGTATATTAAGAAAGGAGGATGCCGGGACAGGAGTTTTGAAGATCTTGATTTCTACGGAGAAATGGCGTGATGTGTTTTCGTAAGATCCTTTCTTTTGGGTAACTTTTCACATATGCTCAGATTGTTAATGTATCAGAAAATAATAAAACCAATTTATGAAATGAAAACCACCCTGTGTAATACTCCACTTTTTTGATTTAATAACTGACAGCCAACCAGGTTTCGCATATCTCAAGCTTCGTCAGGGCTATTATATAAACTCTTAGTAGAACTGTATTAGTTAATATAATAGCCCTGATAAAGCTAGAGATAAGAGAAACCTGGTAGGCTGTCAGATATTAATCAAATGAAAAGTGTTGTATTTCATAGTGTGTTTTTTCATTAAATATATAGTGTAACACTCCAAAGTATTAGCAATCTTCGAATAAAAAACCAATAGTCCGAAACCGTTCATTCATTCAATTTTGTCATTATTTTAGTCACTAAGGCGAAAAGAAATCGTTTTAATATTCATACAAATGAGAAAGGATAAAAACTAGTTTTTGCAATTTCGCAAAAACTAGTTATAGTATTTTATTTATTTATTTAGTGATAATACATTACCAAATATTTTTTATGATATATTGTTCCCAGTGAGTTTAAAAAACTCATTTTGGGAAAGACAAGATTAATAAACATTAGTAAAATTAAAATAAAAACTTATTTGTACATAAGAAAACGAATTTAAAAAGGAGTTCAATGAACATTGTACATCGATTTTAAAACAGACTAGACAGACTTAACACAGTTAAGTGGAAAATATTTCCTAAATAAATTAAAAGAAATAAACACAGAAGTTCTTTACGAGAAAAAATACAAAAAATTTCCAAAGAAATAATACAAACAGTTATTCAACAAAATAATTGTTGGTATTCCAAAAAGTTTGAGAACCTGAGATTGCAGGAGTAAATAATAAGGAAGCACTCTCCGTGACTTGACAACTATTCACCACGTGTCACTACGTGTCATGCGTCATTCAAAACACAATGTGACCTTATCGCAAGACTGTTTTCATTTCAAATTATGGTCCGGACATTAACATTAATATCTACCCGTATTTCGTTTCAAAAAAATATATAATAATACATTTAAATGAGATTACAAAAAACACACACCTTAAAGTTTAGGGTATTATAAACGATAATTGAAAATTCATTGGCCACCCTGTAAGTGACAGGTAAATAAATAATGATTTTTTTTTCAATTTTGGTAGTAATATAAGGGTTTTTACCCAAGTAGTGTCGATGTACCTATGTGAGACCAATTTTACTATTGACAACTTGTCAACTATTCATAAATGTTTAAGCAAAGCTAAAATAGTTACTTTCAAAACAGCAGATGTTTTTATTGGTGAATGGATACGATTTTAGAATATTTTTAAACAGATCATTTAAATACTATAAACCGATTATTCAAATAAAATATTATGTAGGTACCCAAATTACCCACCCATTGGCAAACCGGTTTTTGACGTTAAAAATTATTAGTAACTATGGCTTGTTTTTTATGTAACATCTCACAAGTGCATAGTGTAAAGACAAGGGAACTATATTTATAAAAATATTATTTACAAATTTATGAAAACAACATTCAACATAAAGTTGCACCCTTTAAAAATAACAGAAATCTTAGACAAACGTCAATACTTCCTACTCCTAAATGTAAAAAAAAAACAATAGGACAGTTCAACCGTGAATATCTCGGAGTTAAATTTTTTAACTCATTACCAGAAAAAATTAGTAACATGAATGCAAATATAAAAGAATTCAAAAGCAACCTTAAAAAGTATTCCGAACACTTGAACTGAATCATATCAAATTTAAACCAATAACAACACCCCCCATACACACAAGCGCAGCTTATTTATGGGGGTACATCAAATACTTATATTATATTATGTGATTAAAACTGTATTATATTGTGTAAAGTAATTCGTGTATCTTTTTTTATTAATAAAAAAAATATATCGCCACCCGGCCGGGCAGCGTTGGTAGGGATTTAATGGTGCGGGTCTGGAAGAGGCCCGGATTATATGAAGGAGGAAAAGCAGATGCCGGTAGCTCGTTCCACATGCGAGCCGAATTACACAAAAACGAGTCGAAGATACTACCCGTTCTTATGGAGCCATCTGTAAACGGTGCGGTCAGATCGTGTCTGTCACGTGCACCGGTGCACGAGATCAATATTACTGGCTCCTTCGAGCAGGCCCCATTGAAATACCAGTAGCTATGTTTGTTAGACCTTTAAAATGTTGTATTTTTATTTCGCGGCAAAATAAATGTATTTATGAAATACGAACAAAATATGCCAATTATGTATGTAGGCATACACTATATATTTTGTTTATTTTTTAACCCTACAAAAGCTAGTTATCCTGAATGAGTAATAGGAGACAAACGTTAAAAGCTCATTCTACATGCGTTTTGTTTCACATTAAATTTTACAAAATTCTTCATATAATCGGAGAAACGACTCTTTCTCATGCTGCCGACATCAACTGTAAACGGTTAAAACGACAACTAAGAGCGATAAAAAGTAATTTGTATTTGACGGAATCAAAAAGTTCTTTAAAATAATAATAAATACTTGTCAATTTTCGACAGCCATCTGCACTTTTCGGAAACCTTCATTCTTTCTTCATAAACAACTGACAGCATCAGCAAAAATGGGTGGTCTACCAAAAAAATATATATAGGCTGCGCCAACAATAGAAATTGAGTGATAACACTAATTTAAATTTCACGTTTGCTTGACGTTATGTCAATAATACCGGGTCCTTTGTATTCTACAGTGAAAAGACCAATGACGGTTTAACAATAAAGAAATGCTTATATGTTGCAAGATCATTTGGATGTCAATTTATAATACCTTATTATATTATTTCTTTCGGCTTTATGCCACATAACAACCAATGAAAGTTAACTGACCACCGTTTGGCTGTTTTGTTGTGTTTATTATCCTAGGGGTAAATCAATGACAATTGCAACTACTAATCTGTTCTATCAACTGCAGGATGAGGTGGTCCAATCTTGTTCAATTAATTTTCGATAAATTATTATATTCAACTTAATACACGATACCATACAAAAATAATTAATTTTGGGATATAAAACAAAATGGATAAATCTGTATGAAGCTTGAATTTTGATATTTACGTTTAGCGTTATAAAGAAAAACACTGTCAAAAAATTAGGTTCTCATACAAAATATTAAAAAAATCAACCCGTACATCACGAAGATTTTACGTCTATATGTATTTATAAATATATGTATTTTTGGTTTGACATTTAATATTTTTTTGGTTTGATTGAGGATTTTTTTTATTTTTTTTTTTATAGTGAATACCTCACAAGAGTCCCAACTGCTCCCGTATGGAGCCAGTGAGACTATGGCATCCCCAATTGGGGGATGTTGTGAGGCTGAAGGTAAGTGGGGAAGGGAAAGAGGAAGGTGGGGAAGTACCTGGCTATTCAGATCTAGTCACTAAACACGGCTAAAGCCATTTGGAGCAACGTTTCAATTCTGAATTGATTGATTGATTGATTGAACCCTCCTCCTCAGGGAATAGAGCTAACTTTGCTAACAACTGAGCCAAATGGCTATTGGGAAAGACTTATATTTAATGCTTTTATTAATTGGTATATTGTCATCCATTTTAGAGAAATGCGTATGTCCGCGCGTGTATGCTTGTTTTCCACCAAGAGTTGACAGAATGCATTGTCATTGACGACAAGTCAAATCGGGAATTTGGTTAATTTCCACCTTTCAAATTTGCATTCATTCACTCTCGAAAACATAATCGAAATTCTCAAAGGTGTATTTCAAAAATAAATAAAAATTGATCCTTTTACATAGTAACATCATTAGAATTTGTATGCTTTTTTATTTATTTTTATTAGTTTCAATGGCAAAGTTTGTACATTATGTAGGTATAAATTATAATATAAATATAAATTCAATTTTTTTCACAGCCCTACTCAATAAAGTTTCCTGTTCTAAGGCGACCTGTAGTTTTTAAACTTTTATATTTAGTTTCAAGTTGTCTTCACATCGTCGTCATAATGTTTGTAAGTTGAATATCACTTTGTTCTCTCGGCCATGTTTTTACTGCTGTTTTAAATATATTTAATTCCGCTATTTTTGTTTCAGTTTCAGTTTTTCAGTTTCAGTGCCGGCAACCCGGGCGTTGTTTGATTTAGTAGAGCATAATTATTATAGTAATTCCATAGCATTAGAGTATAATTTCATAGCACAGAATTTAATATTTCTCTGTCCAACAGATGTATTGAAACTGGGAGTAACTAGTATATTTTGGATTATTGATCAGGTCGAGTATTTATGTTGGGCAGTGGAGTTTTCAGATATGTTTTTTTTTCATTAAAATATAATTTTTATAAAGTTTTTTTACAATGAAGACGTTTTTTATATTTCTTTTGTCGGAGTTCTAACCGGAACTTTTAGAATTGTCTTTAGTAATCCTTTTTGGGATATGTTGATTTGCCGTCGGTGATTTGTCAAGTCAATAGGTTTTTTTAGTTGCGATGTACAGTTTGAAAGCAAATCCTTCACGTAGGTACTTATATTCAAAACATTTTTTTCGAGTGCTTCAGAAATACTTTTACGTACCAAAAATTGAATTTCAACAATTTCAAGAATTTTGTTAGCTTTGACTTTTGGATTTTTCGTGCAAACACATTTTTTTTAGTTCAAGAGTCCACGCAATGCGGGTGTATTTAGCAAGATTGTGTTAGCAAGGAATTTGCCGACATTATCAATTTCCTGAATTCTGGATTTTCAGAAACTCCTTATTTCCAAGGATTGACAACCTAACCCAATATCTGAAATGAAAGGATGCAGCGGATAGTGTGAACTTCTAAATTAAACTGTAAGCAAATAATTGGATAATTATTTATAACACATCAATGTGCCTTTCTACGGATTCACATGTAAAATAAAACCTGTTACATTCGAGAAATACTTAATTAATATTGAACTATAAAAAACATGCTATTATTTTTAATAGCTAGCATGAATAATAAACAAGTATAAATTATTATTCTTATCTCTCCATCCAAGGCGTCAATTTTATTTTATTATTTCAATAAATATACGAGGTTGTAAAATATGTCATTTGACACCTACAATAAAAATACTTCGTGTTTTTATCGGTTTCTATAATGCTAAAGTCTTTTAAATAATAATTTATTGGACTTTTAATTTTGAATATTACCATCGATCACCTGCTGGTGTAATATGAACGTAATGAGAAGTTAACTTCTTATTGCAAAAATATTTGTGTGGTGGTGACCTCTATCTGAAAAAAAAATCTTAGTTGGTAGGTAGGTTCTACGTAGGTACCTACGTATTAGTATTTACGACAGCTCTAAAGGTTGCCTCGATATCTTAGTAGTTAATTAATTGATTACATAATAAGTATTCAAAATCCTGTGATTTTTTAATACGTACGTAGGTAGGTTCCTATAACTATATTTTTTTATGAAAAACTTTATCGATGACGTCATTTGCAGTAATCTAAGAAGATAAAGAAGGTACCTACAAATGTACGGGGTTTTCCAATAAGAGGTGTTATTTTAAATAGCCCGCTATGTCGGTAGATGTTACTTTTGAAGCTGTCATTTTTTGACATTTGACAAGTAGAAACTACGCCATTAATAAAAATGGAACGATACACGCTTCAACTACGCATTGAAATTATTAAAATTCACTTGAGTGAATCAAATGCAAATCATCTTGAGTGATGAGGCAAATTTCCACCTCGGCGGCTTCGTCAACAAGCAAAATTGTCGCATCTGGGCTCGGAAAACCCAAGAATTATTGTTGAAAAGCCTCTCTATTCTCAGCGTGTGACTGTTTGGTGCGGTTTATGGTCCAGCGGAGTCATTGGACTTTACTTTTTCGAAAATGAGGCTGGAGCAACAGTTACAGCGAATGGATTGCGCTATCGAGATATGATTAATGATTTTTTATGGCCGGAATTGGATGTTATTGATCTGGACAACGTTTACTTTTAACAAGACGGCGCCACGTGCCACACAAGCAACGAAACCATTGATCTTTTACGATTGAATATCAATATAACACCTCTTATTAGAAAACCCTGTATGAATAATATGTTTTATTCCTTGTACTATAATACCTTTGGTTTTAACGTATAAAATACGTTCATAATTTTTCATTGATAATTTTATTTTTATATGCAACTAAAGCATTTCTTCTGTAACTTCTACACAGGAGGCCTCGAGGCAACATGGATAGTAAATTGTAATTATTATTATTATTTTGAGATTTTCTGTTAATTTCCCCCACAAAAAACAGAATTAGATAGTGAGTTAAAACAAACAGGGATTGTTATTATATGCTATGTATGTAATAGATAGGTACACGCATAACAATTTATAGTATTAATACACGCATATAGTATTATATAGCATATAGGATATAGTATTAATACACGCATATCAATTTATAATATAACAGGTGTGCAAACACTGCTGGATTCCCAAACATTTTGGTTATTACAATTCTTAACGAATCATTTTTGAACATTATAGAAATTTAAATGGGTGGGGATAAATTAAATCATATTAATAAGTCTTCGCCGTGTGGACATATCCACAGTTTGATAATGGCCTCAAAAGCCGAAACATCTGTCACATTAAAAACTGTAAAAGTAACGGAAATACTTAAAATAAATTAAATTAAATAAATTAAATAAATTTTATTTATTTTAAATTTATTTAAAAAAATTAAATGGAGTTCTACGAATTAAACACCAAAACAATAAATAATTTATAGTGAGTGGTTTTTTTAAGCCTCGAGATTTATTATAATATTTATAATCTTACTTACTCTAAGGCTGAAAATAGTGCCACGCATACAGTCTACTTATGACTTTATATAACTTTTTAAAGGTGTGTTGAATTTTGAATATTGTCCTTTTGATGAGTTATTATGGAACCAATAATTCTAATCTTCACTGTCAGAATGTTAACCCTTTAATGCTGCACACGATGTAACACTTGCTCGTTACGTTAGTCACATGTTCAATCCAGGACGCTTTCAGCATTCTGTGCACATAAATAATTACTTAACCATCTTATTTTAGGCGACACTTCTAGGATTGTGACAGGACATGTTTCCGTTACCTACTTGGCGGTGATTTATTTTGGCGTGTTGCGTATACGGAGTAAGAAAAACACACGGCGGGCTGTCACGTTGCGAGTAAGGGAAAATGACAAAGATGTCGGCAGGCATTAGTGTTGTAGCTGCTTTCACGCCACGGCGCTAGGTGGCAGTAGAGGTCACGACACGTCAAAGCTGGTTAGATGTTTACAGATGGAAATTATTATTGGATTCGGGGAATTTTTATTTTGTTTCTGTTGGCACATTGCTAGGAAATAAAATATATCATTATTAAATATATCAACTGGCTTTCTCGGGTATGGAATTTGGTTGACGAGTTAAAGAGACGGCCTGCAGATATTTCATCTGCTTATAGAATAGCTGAGAAAGATGATAAAATCCACACGAAACAACAGCTACCTAAAACTCAAAAGCTCACCTAATTCAAAGAGACGTACTACCTACACATTTTTTGCAGAGCAACATAAACATTTTATTTTCAATCCCTTCCATTTCACGATGACTTAATTTAGGTTTTAGTGAGTTACACATCTGTTGACAGCTGTGCTGACCGTCACAAGGATGCCAATTTAATATTATCCTTTGTCAATCTTTTGGTTCCGTAATCATTGGCTAGGTAAGATAGGTACCCAAAGGTGCCTGCCTTTACTAACTATGAATAATCTCGATTTCTGTTCCCGTTGTATATCCTCTCTTCTATTACTTACAACAGTTTAATTAATTTATTTATTTATTGGACAATTTGTATAGCGCCGCTTTTGTAAGATATTACCTCAAGGGCGCTTTACAGTTGATGCATGTTTTACAAAAAATATAAATATTACAAAAACAAAGTGATCTTAATAGAAGATGGAGACTCTGCAACAAGAATCCTAGGTGGTGAAGAAACTGGACCAGCTGCTGCAGCGAAAGAGTCCACCGCGTCATCCGTCCAGGTATAGACCTTGGAAGCACCGCCGCTGTGACGTTCGGCGAGTCCATCATATCTACTCTATATGAATTTCTCCTAGTCTCTTCTAGTCACTTATTAACTATTCGTGCCATTTACTGCATCTTAGTTCCATGAATAACTTACACAGCGGTGTGGTTTAGACAAGCGGCAAATATTGAATTGAACACGTGATAAAAAAAAAACTTGTAACACTTAACAAATATCAATCTGAGATAAAAACGATGATATCCCGTGGCCTATTGAATATCTCATATCCTGAAATCGCATCCACAAATCAAGTGAACGGATAAACACCCACAGCCAAAACCGCTTACATAATGTAAATACTGACTGCTAATCGACAAAGCGACAAAATAAAATACCAAAAAATTATACATCCAAATCATACTTATCACTTTATACTTATATAAGGCACGTAATTGTTTAATAATGTAAGAAAATTTGATAATTGATTTTCTTTTTACTATTTCGACTCAACAAAATACATAAAAAATATAATGGTAAATTAAAGTAAAGTGATGGTGTTTCTTATTCCTAATAGTATAATACTATACGATTCTAAAATTTCTTTAAAAATTATAATATTTTTTTGGTTTCACTGAGGAGTGAACCTTCTTACCTAGGCAGGTTCACTCTTATTCATCGAATTGCCAACCAAATTGTTCAACAACCAACCTCGCCGATCGGATAGGACCAAAATTTATTTCGCATTTTAACTGCTGCAATATCATCCAGTTTCAAGACATTCGTATTTACCCGCACGTTTTTAAGTGATTACCATATTGATAGAATACATTGTATTAGACAACGAGTCTATCTGCCCAGTTTTAGCTCGATCAGATTTTGAGAAGTGGGTTAATTTACACTTCCAATATTTGAATTCATCTAATCCCGAAAACAGAAGTAAAATTCAAAAAGATGTTTTTTAAAAAAATACAGGATGCCCTAAAGAAAATCATTTTCATCGGTGCCTATGACATCTTAGGAGATGATTTTGTTTTATTTAATCGATGTTTTTAAGTAGCAGGAAGTTCTAAGAAGGAAAAACGTGTAAGAGGAGATGGAAATCTGGAGTTCAGTGTATCCAGAAGTGACGTATGAATACATCCTTTCCACTGTGGTTCAAGGCGTTGGGTTAGAGTCTCCCTATATCCATACTTTAACGGTCTTCCTCAACCGGCCTCTCCCGATCCGGCCTGCTAAGCTTAGCCACAAAGACCTGGACAAAACTCATCTCACTAACCCGTGCATCGTATTTCACATAAAGTAGCAAAAGGATTGGACGCACAATATCAAACTGACGTGATTTATACTGACTTTGCAAAAGCATTCGATCGTGTAGATCACGATGTACTCTTACGAAAGATCCATAAAATAGGCCTTGATCAACCTCTAATACAATTTTTCGCAACATATTTAAAAAAATAGAACACAATATGTTTGCAAAGGTGGCCATGATTCCAGGGGATTCCCGGCATTTTCAGGAATACCACAAGTGTCAAACATGGGACCTCTACTGTTCTTAATATTAATAGATGATATCCAAGAATGCGTCCAAAGTACCACTTGCTTGCTTTTTGATGAAGATCTTAAACTGCTCAGGATGATATGCGACATTCAAGATTGTTTTAAATTACAACTTGATATAGACGCAATATCTTCATGTGCAGATGAGAATAAACTTTCCTTTAATGTAAAAAAATGTGTCACTGTGACGTATACGCGTTTCAAAAACCCGATCAAATTTGATTATAAACTAAATTATAAAATATTGTCATCAGTAAAATCCATAAGGGACCTCGGGGTTACATTTGATCCCAAACTTACTTTTTCAGATCATATAGTTGGATTGGTATCATTTGTTATAAACTTCTTGGATTTGTGATAAGAATAAGCAAACAATTCTCCAAGCCCGAAGCAATGACTTCGATGTTCAACTCCCTTATGCGATATAAATTAGAATGCGCTTCTGCTGTCTGGGCCCCATACCAGCAAAATACTCGTACATAGAATTATTAGAACAAATTCAAAAAATTTTCTAAGATATCTTTATATGAGAACGCATGGTGAATACCCACGATTTATGCATCACATAGATTTGCTCTCCGAAACGCAGTACGAAAGTCTCCAATCTAGGAGAAATGGGACCCTTCAAGTAACAGCTTTTAAAATCATGAACTATTACACTGACAGCTCATACCTCTTGCAATGCTATAAATTGTTTGTACCCAACAACTGCCATCAGGGTCGACGCCATGACTTGCTCTTTATTCCACACGGAAGAACGGACGTAATGGCCTAGCATAGCATGACAAGAGGTATGGTGCTGCTAAATGATACCTCTAGGTCTCTTGACATTTTCAACATTGGCCTTGAAGATTTCAAAAGTCATTTTAGGCAAGAACTCTAAAATTTCGGTTATTGCTTTGTATATTTTTGTTATATTTTGTTATTTTCACGTGTATTGTAATAGGATTGCATCAATCTGTAATGCACAAAAAAAATCCCTGCTAAGTCACCAAAGGTAGCCAACCACATCGGGTTAACATATGTTTGAGGTGTTGGTTATCAAATGAATGTTTCCCAAGTGGCGGTACACGTACTCACCTTTCAAATTAAAATTTCTTGTTAGCTTGTCCACTAGCTTAAAATATCTTATAACCGCGATCCTATTTATTTTCACGAGTAGGTACCGTTCCTGAGTTACATAGACTCTTGTACTAATTTGACTCAGCCCGCAAAAATAATGATTCGGCGAAACACGCAAACATCGCTGAAGTAGTGTGTAGGTATTATAGATACTATTTATATTATAGGTTTATAGAAGAGTAAAAAAATCAGGGTTACGAATAACGTAACAATATTTGAAATCCTTCTTCCATCATCACTCGGCTTCTAACCTGTTTATGTTCTGCTTAATCTTTGGTCCCTCAGAAAATTTACCAACTTAACATACTAATATACCTATGTAAAAGAACCAACTCTAGGCCTTTTTTAAATATACCTACATATTTGAATTTAGATTTTATTTTATTGAATTAATGAATAAATAAATTAATGAATGAGAGACTGAAATGGAATCTTAAAAGTGGAAATTAACCCACTTCCCGAGATCCGATTGAGCTGAAACTGGGCAGATAGACTCGTTGTCGATGACTATATATTCTATCAACTTACGTGGCACTCACGCGCCCACAATCATTTCTTTAAAATCGGATGACATTATTCAAATTTACAACTGTTAATATGCAAAATAAATCTTGGTATCATCCGATTAGGATTTGGCTTAAGTGGGAGCGCGTTTCGCTCATTTTAGTCAGCCCCAGGGGAGGAAAGTTCTATCCTCATTCAAACCATTTTTATTATTTTTTTAGTTTTAAGATACATTTTAAAAGTTCACAGAAGTTTAGAGCCAGTCCCTGGGGTAGAAATTTCAATCAGATAAACCAAAAAATATATATATATTTTGAATACATACATTAATGAAAATGTCTGTATTATAGTGAAAACGGGTTGATTTTTAT
This sequence comes from Hesperophylax consimilis, assembly GCF_061612785.1. Lineage (NCBI taxonomy): Eukaryota > Metazoa > Arthropoda > Insecta > Trichoptera > Limnephilidae > Hesperophylax > Hesperophylax consimilis. The sequence continues at coordinate 10,636,430 of NC_142841.1, read as the reverse complement.
GAGTTGACTTCATTCTTTCGTGACATCGTTCTACATAATAAGAATAAAATTCTTTCACCATTTCTTGAATGGCGTTAAGAGCATATTATTGTCAAAGTTCAACAATGAAACAAAATATAGTATTTTAAAAAGCTACCCCGCTACTTTATAGCCGTGCCAGCGTGAAGTCTCTTCACGCCGAGCCAGAATAGCTTTGAAATAAAATTATGCTTTTTATTTGACACTTAACAACGTTTTGTGACTGCGGTCTGACATTCAGAAATTACTGTTAAAAATTAAAGTTTCAAACGATTTTATTTTCCTTTACGAATAAGACATTGTATTTTATTGAAATTTATAGCACCGAATGAGAGATAACACTTTATAGCTGAATGTGTATTATCATTGACAATAAATTATTTATATAATAGATTTGATTTTTGTGACGTGTTGTATTATTTGTAAAAATTGTGGGGATTTTAAATGCATGAATTATCATTAATAAATTTGAAATTTCAATTTGCGAAGCTGACACATGGCATAAGGTCATATACATATCTTTTAATTCCACTATTTCATTACCTGGAAAATATCAAACAGCAGAGTTTATTTAACATATCCGTAAAGTTAATTTATTGATCATTGGAAAAAAGAGATTTTTTTTCCTAGTGATTATAATGCATTTGAATATTCAGTAAATAACAGTAAAATATACTTTTTACATCAGGTGAAATTGAATACAAAGTAACTAATATGGTATTTCTTTAAGTAAGAAAAATTTTAAACGATATCTGGTCAAAAAAGTAACAAATAAAATTCAAAAGAAATACAAAAATAATAAATTTGTACAGCGCAATTAAGGTGATTTTGCACAAAAACGGCGCTGTGCAAATCATCGAAATATTATTACTAAAGAGAAGATTTTTAATCAAAAACACTGATTTCGGTTGTGCGTCCATAGTTCTGTTTTTTTTTTTACATTAGCTCCACATAGGAGGCACTGAGGAAAATTATTCCTCTCAGGGTCTATGTCATCTTTGAGGATGATGTGTGAAGTTTATTTTAGGGGAGGATAGGAGAGGAAATTCTGGGAATGGAAAATAGCATGAGGGAAAACTGGGGGCCAGTTAGGTCTAGGAGCGACAGACGTATGAATTCATTCCTCTGACTGAGGTGCAAGGCGATGTTCCGAGAAAATTCTGCTGGAGAGATCAAAAAGTCTCCCTCAATCAGTATCTGCATTCTGGCCTGCCAAGCAATTAGTGGGAAGCCGCATCCACCAAGACCCGGAATATCTGTATCCTGGTCTGCCAAGCAATTGGTGGACAGAAGCATCCACCAAGACCCGGAATATCTGCATCCTGGCCTGCCAAGTAATTGGTGAGCAGACGCATTCACCAAGACCAGGAATATCTGCATCCTGGCCTGCCAAGCAATTGGTGAGCAGACGCATTCACCAAGACCCGGAATTTCTGCATCCTGGCCTGCCAAGCAATTGGTGAGCAGACGCATTCACCAAGACCCGGAATATCTGCATCCTGGCCTGCCAATCAATTGGTGAGCAGACGCATACACCAAGACCCGGAATATCTGCATCCTGGCCTGCCAAGCAATCGGTGAGCAGACGCATTCGCCAAGACTCGGAATATCTGCATCCTGGCCTGCCAAGCAATTGGTGAGCAGACGCATTCACCAAGACCCGGAATATCTGCATCTTGGCCTTCCAAGCAATTGGTGGGCAGACGCATCCACCAAGACCCGGAATATCTGCATCCTGGCCTTCCAAGCAATTGGTGGGCAGACGCATCCACCAAGAACCGGATAAACCCCACAACACGAACCTCGGCAACCCAAACAAACATAGCTAACCACTCGGGGTGACCTATGGCAGATGTTCTGATTTTCCAGTAAATGGTTCACGGTCCGCCCCCCAAATTTAATAAATATTTAAAATTGTAACTTAATTCAGACAAGCGATATAATATTTTATATTCCTACGATTAGAAAATTATAAAACTTTCATCAATTCAGATTTCGTGATTTTTAAGTTTAACGTGTAACGTTTAACCCAACAATGTTTTAAAATCTCCTACTACCACCACAGAAAGCCGAAAATGTTGCTTGTGTTGTGATGGAGGACTTAGCCAGCCGAGGAATCGAACACGCGACGCTCGGGTGAGACCCAAGCGCTATGCCCACTCAACCACTGACCGGTCTAAAGAATGTCTAAATAAAGGTATTCATTTGAAGTAATAATTTTCTGATAAAGAAAAATGACAATATTTGTTTTTAAAAGGCAATAATCCTTATGCACGTGTAATTTTATGGTTACTTTCAACTTCACAAATCGTACAATTATAATATCTCGTTTCTTAAAAAGTATTGTGACGTTGGTTGTGAACATTGAATCTTCTTCGAAACTTATAAATTGGCTTAACGTCTATCGTTAGTGATATCGATAAACACATCAAAGGCCACGGATAATTTGATAAGTACCTACTCACATAGTTGCAAAATCACCACACAAATCTTAGTTAGATACTCATCTCGTTACACCTTGTTGAAGTGATAAATAACGTATTACATTCGCCGAGACATGTTTATTGGATATCCAAAGAACACGAATAGCCAATTCTGTATTTTACTATCATGCTTTATATCGTAGATGCTGCAACAAAGTACGAAAGAACACAACAAGTAGATAGGTAAGTAGGTACTTCGTATAATTATACTTTATGGCTTAACGATTTCTAATACATGCTTTATTTATTTACCCACGCAACAAGAGGAGATACAAGCGAATAAATGAGATCGGAATAGATTAATTTAAATTGGCGATGAAATCTAGCGATTACTCAGAAATGATAGTTTGGCACAGATATCGAGAAGGTGTTGACATTTTTATAATGTAGATCTAAATTGTGTAGGAGGATGCAATAATTCACCGTTTGTTCAGGTTATTTCAGGGAATATATTATTTGTGTTAAGTGCTAGTTTCTTATGAAGGAACAGATCCTATCTACTATTTTATTAGAATAATAAACCCGTTAAAAATCAAGGGATACTAAATTTTGGTAGGATTTCTTTAGCTATAAGAATGTAAAATAAAATATGTATCATATAATGGTATAATATATCTCAGGATCATTTATTTTTTCATTATAGCGACTATTTAAACATTGTTAATACATAATATGAGATTGAATATATGTACAGTAAATTGTATTTATTAGTCCTCCTCACTAGGGTGATCTGTGTTGGGTGGACTAAAGTTATTAATTTCTGTTTTATTTGTTTTCTATGTCGTTTTTAATGTTTTTTTTTCATTAATTCTTTCAGTCAGATTTTTATTTTTGATTTGTAATTATTCAATTCTATTCGCTCTATTCTTTGTCCGTATGTGGTTTTGTGACATGGAATATTTTTTTTGTCATTGTGATTTGACCTAGTGTGATAAATACGTGGTATGGGAGAGGATTCAGTATTTGAATACTATATTTTTAGCATATATTTGCTGTAAATTTGGTTCATCAACACTATTGAAAATTTCAATCGAGAGCGTTATTATGGGTAATTTCAGTATTACCATGAAAAATTTACTATTCGAATAAACACCATTCGTAAACATTAAAAACCATTCCGATTTAGATCTGTAAAAAATGTAAGCAAAAGAAATACATATTTTAAATATAGATTTATTAATAAAATTTACCTACTTTATCGCTTTTGTAATACGATTTAACACTTATCAAACTCCATTTTTTAAATTAAAAGTTCATTTGAATAATTTTACGCACAAATACGGAGGAATTTTTCACATCACCCATTCGCTGAAAACTGGGGGCCAGTGTATCCAGGAGCGACAGACGCATGATCCATTCCTTTGCCTCCAGTGCAGGCGATGTTCCGAGAGAATACAAAAGATATACGAAATCCGTTATTTTAACAAAGTCAATAAGCATAATATGAAAACAATATTTTTTAACAAAGAAAATACGCTTGAGAACAATATTCGAAACACTGTACTAGTATATGAGTGATTTACCACCTTTTATTTGTCTTTTTAAATTTCATGAAAAAGTTTCGTCCTTAAAGTTGCTTGAGTATTTTAGCCAATAAAGTAACTTATTCACTTGCTATTTTCATTTAAACATTAGAAGTAACGTGTAAAATATCAAAAATATGCTATTATATGTGTGTTAAAAATCTAGATTTTGGGCAAAACTTCCGTGTCTTTCAGCGGCATGAAGATAAACGACATAAAAGCGCCGTGTTATTATATGTTTAAATTAATTAGTAAATAATAGAATTTTATTTTTGTTTTACTTTAGCTAGCACAGAAGACCCAGAGGAAAATAATAGGGCCTAATTCATCTTTGGGAATACTGTGTGGACGATCTTTTTCTCTTTAGGAAAGGAAGGATGGGAAACTCTTGGAAGGAAAAAAGTAGAAGGGGTGGGTAGGGATCTGGGGGTTAGTGAGTCCAGGAGTGATGGGCGAATGAATCCATCCCTCCCACTGCGGTGCAAGGAGATATTCCGAGAGTGTCTTGTTGGAGAGGTATATGGACACCATATTATTGTAACAAAGCTTGTGTTCCGTATCGTAAACAATTAAATTTCCGACAGTTTTAACTGATAAGACTCATTATTCCAACAGAACAATAATTCAATGATAATCAATATGAGAAATTCATTTTCCCACCATAATACTAATTTTTCTTCATACCACTATTGTTATATGAAATGAAGTTATCTCTCCACTGGCGCTGATTTATCTATATCCTGATCGCTAAATTAAATATAAAAAGTAATTTATTTCATTGAATTCCAAGCGCAGAAATCTTGGAATGCCGTAATTAACTAGATAAACACGAAGTTGGCTTAAAGTCTTCAGGTGATAACATTACATTGATGGGAACATTATCTAGCAATGCAGCGGTGCAAACGCAAGATTCAACATCTCAATTCAAGAAATGACAACGGTTTCCAAACCGGCTTAAGACATAAACCGTTTAGCCGGTTATTTAAACGATTCAAATTAACCGAAAACCAGTCAACTTAATTCGACTAATTGGGTATATTGGGTAAGATGATAAGAATATTATAAGAATAATATTATGATAAGAATGAAAAAATCCGAAATAAATTTTTAAGATATGTAAATTTTAAAATGGGCATTCCTAGAGAAAAACTAAATTACGATAACGTACTCTGTTCATTAAATTTAATAAAATTATCTGATCGCAGAATTATTTCCGATTTAACCTGTTTGTATAAAATCATTAATTCAATGTTTGATACCCCTGATTTATTATATGTAATCTCTTTTCATACTCCAAGCAGGTCAGTTACAAGACAGTACCTTGCATATTATTGTAGCAATTCTATATCAACGTCCCAATATCACACTCCTATGCGACGGATTCAACAGCTAGGAATCAAATACTACGATGTTGTTGATATATTTTGTACATCAATTTCAGTATGTAAGCATACTCTATTGAAGTTTTTTTCATCAAGTAGTGGAATATTTTAATAAAGGTATTTAATTTGATTTGACTAACATATAATAATTTTGTCAACTGAAACAGAAAAATATTTTGGATTTTTTATGTTTTGTGCCTGCATGCTGTGTAGATCAAGTTCAGTGATATTTTGACTTTTATTTATTTTTCTGCAATTGTTTTAAATAGTCGTTTCCTGCACTATTTTCATGTATAATTTCGTAAATATTTTTTATATATATGTATGTAAAAGCCTTAATAGGCGTGAAATCAATAAATAAATATTAATAATTATTTGACAGTAGCCGCCAGTTAAAATTTGACGGTGGAAACGGGACTTGCAGTCCACAATAAAGTTCTGGAACAAACCATTATGAGTGGCAGGAAGGTATCGAAATGACAGAAAAGTGATAATGGTAGACACTGAATGCTACATAATGCTTACATAATATCCTATATAATATATAGATTTGAAAGCCCTGATATTTTAATGTTGATTCACTTTAATGTTCCTACCATCAGATCATCGTTCTTAAGTATGTATTATTGTAACAATCATACTACGGCTTAAGGCTACAATCATGTTATAAAAATGTTTTTAATATACCTTTATTGAAATACCAATCTGTACTGATTACACATTTTAGCAGTGATTGAACTAATGTGATCACTGCACAACACGTTACTGTTTATTTTTTATTTTTTTTAATAACTTTGTACTATTGTATTTGTTCCATTCGAGAATTTCTTGGCATACTATGGCAAGTTTGCGAAAACGTTTTGAGCGATCGCTCGTCAAAATGTGCCAAATTTATAGGAGCTAAAAATATGGGATAAACAGCGAAATCTAGGGGATTTATTGGCTTTAAGCCGCAGTAGGCAGTTCATATGTGTAAACAATAATATTTTGATGGATGATTTTAATTAAATAACATGGTAAATGCATATATAAATATATATTCAACCAAAATATAAATGGCACTTGTGCCATTAACACTAAATAAATTATGGCTTATAATAATAATAAGTGTTTATTCCGGTATGTGGGGAGGTTATTTCAGTCCCACACATTCCATATAGAGATACACACATTATAAAAATATGATAAAAAAACAAAACCAATAACAAAAATAGATCAATTGTACATAAAACAGAATAGAATGATAATAATAATAAGTTGAAGCTAACTAAGAGTTAGGAGCTAGAATTTTTGTCTGAACATACCTGTATTACCGATTTACCATATAATGCAAGCAAATATAATATAAAAAAATAAGTTAGTATTAGAAACTAGACGGAAAATGGTTGTCTGTGAAATACAATATGATTTTCCACTGTAGAGAAAAGTCTGGGATGTCCCATGTAATGTATGGAGTATTATCGTGCATTTATTTTAGCTTGTCGGGTAGTATGCAATAATACTCTTAGGTGATCTATGTACTGGTATTTATTGGGGAGCTGTTTGTAACAAAAGAGGGCACACAACTAACGTGCATCGCCTTTTATAAGATCTTGCAAGCATTCCATCTCGCTTGCACTCATCCACATTCGTAGAGACACCACATCCCAGGAAAAAATGAAATGGTCAAGATAATCAGCCATGCTTTTCTGTTAGGTTAAGAAACGTAAACATGTTAGCTTAAAATTTTGATAGTTTTTAGAAGTGCTACCAGTAACGTTATCCTAGAACCAAAGCTTAGGAAAACTTAATCAAATCAGCACTGTAAACACGTAGATTGACGTCATCAGCCAGTTTCCGCTAGATAATCACACCATCGGGTGGTCAATATCACGGATCCAAATGACTCAATAGCGAACGCCTTATCTAGGTTCTTCCATATCAATGTTCTACGAGAACCGAAAACATCAAACCGCTCGGAAGATGGTGCCGACAAAGTGAATCGAAACGTTTTATACCCACGTCTCTTAATATTTATTGTTTATTGCGCCGTTCGCGGCACTGCGGTAAAAATACACGGCCATACTTATTATTTACGGCCGAATGTAACAACATTATTACGAACGTGTTTCAAATAATGATTTTTAAATATCACGAAATGCGAAAACTGAGTGCGGGTTACATTTGTACACTCAAAGAAGTAATTATTTAAATGTTCGATTATGGATAGGTAGGTACATATTAAATAACTTTACTGTCAATTTGTAATATTTCCCATTTGAGAAAAAGTATTGCCATTATTAATATGAAGTTTTATGATAATTTTTAAATACTCTATTTTATTTTCACTGTTTCTGGAATGAATTCAAGTCTTGAACATTCGATCGAGCTGAAACTCGGCAGGCAGACTCGCAGTTGGAGACAAATTATTCTATCAACTTTTGGCGGGAATGACATTAATATACGAAATAAATGTTAGTCCCACCCTATCCGCATTTGGTGAGGTTCTAATGCGATTGACTCCAGTTCCTGGAAAGGAAGGTACAATCCTCAATCATTTTTAATTTTTATGAAAAAAATATCTTTTTCACGGGTTGATTTATTCATCTTTTTTCTGTCCCGTTTATGAAGATAATCCGAAATGCAATAAACATGCATAATTTCAACAACAAACCATTGAATTTGGTCTTTATTTATTCGGCAGCAAAATAAATTTACCTATCTATTTATGTGTTAAAGTTCATTAAAATACCTATACTATAAAAAAAATGGAGTGATAAGTGACAAATGTTTTTATATGTTTACTGATAAAAAATATAATACATTATTAATTTATAATTCTAAGCTGAGTGTGGTTATCAATTATTTATTATATGAAATATGATTCAGACATGATTTTTCTATATTTTTTACACTCGATATATCTCACATTAAAATTACTCCATATTTATAAGCAATACTTAATCTCCTAAAATATCAGTACAAATTAAAAATGTCACCCGAGTAAAAATAAATGCCGCCAACGGGAATTGAACCCGTACCTTCTGATGTCCTGCCAGGTGCTCTGGAACACTGAGCTATGTCAGCTTATTTCCAACACGCCAAATAATTCAATATGTGCTAGTAATTCAATCAACAGTTACTGCTTATTATATTTTTTCACCTGAAAACAACCAACTTTATTTTTTTAATAAGTGTTCATAATTATTTGTTATCCTTTATGCTATGCATAAAACCTTGTCTTATAAACATTAGTTTTCATCATTAAAAAATTAATACTTCATATTTGATTATAAAACTAGATAGTCGGAAATATTTGAAGAGGTCGAGAGGCATTTTGAAATACTTAGCGCGGTCCTTGCAGAAAGTTGAAAGGAGCGCGGTGCCTTTGATTTGCCATTATTTATGTAGCGGAACACACATGGAAACAAAATTAGCAACATCGTGATGCCCTGATCGGGTATGGAATCATTTTTTGGAAACTGTGGACGATTCAGCCAAACGATGAAAAAAGGAATTTAATTCGTATGGGTTGACGTAAAAGGGAAAACCATAAGATGACGAAGTCATTTTTGTACTGTAGATAATAACGATGAACATTTAAGATAGGAATTTGTATTAGGTGTAGTCACATATTTGCGGAAACATTGATGGTGTGGGCTTAAATGGCATAGCCTAGTCCCAAAACATTGATGTTATGGGCTTAAATGGTATACCATGGTCCAAAAACATTGATGGTGTAGGCTTAAATGGCATACCGTGGTCAAAAAACATTGAGGGTGTGGGCCTAAATGGCATGCCCAGGTCCAAAAACATGAATGGTCTGGGCTTAAACGGAATACCCTGGCCCAAAAAAAAAATATGGTTTGGGCAGCGTAAATATATTCGTAGTTGAAAACTTTTGCTTTTACGGGGGTTGAGTGAGTTGATTTTTTTACTAAAACACACCTATTATATAATTTCGACATTGCGCCATCTACTGAGTCGGCTGGCAGCCCTTATTTGTAAAGTATTTTTTTGGTTTGACTGAGGATTGCACCTTCCTACCCAGGGACTTGAGTCACTAAGACCCGATTGGGCAGGACCGACATATATTTCGTGTTTTAACTGCTGTAATATCTATTTATTGTTTTTGTGTTTAATTCGTAGAACTCAATGTAATTTTTTTTAAATCAAATTTAATAATATAATTACTAAGTTCTGCAAGTATTTTTGGTTTTTGTTATTGTTACAGCTGTTTCGGCTTTCAAGGCCATTTTCAAACTGTAGTTTTAGCCACGTTTAGACGACTTATTTATATGATTCTATTTTACCCCCTCCCAATTTATAATGATTTATAAATGAATTATTAAATTTAATTTAATTATTAAATCACAATTAATTGCTGTCGAAACAGCTGTAACAATAACGAAAACCAAAGAATACTTGCAATGCTGTAATGTCATTAATTTTCAAGAGAAAATCGTATACGTCTTCGTGGGTACGCATGATTACCACCAAAAGTTAATAAAATGCATTTTCATCGACAACGAGTCTATCTGCCGTATTTCAGCTTGATTGGATATCGTGAAGTGGTTCATTTTCTACTTCCAAGTTTTGCATGCAATTCATGATGAAAAGAAAAGTGAAATTCAAATAAATGTTTAGTAAAAATGTGCTATTATGTTCGATGATAAATGCCGGTACTGTCGGTTGAAATATTTAAAAAGATAAGTTAGTATAATAAATATCCACAAGTATTTAATTGATAGCGCAGGAAGATTTCGGTGAAATTCGTACACGTATGTGCGAATTTTGCGTGTAAATTTCATGAAATTATTATGCTCGGCATTTTTATAATGTTATTAATCTTTTTATTTACTGTAGGTATATCAAAGATATCATTTATTATTTGCGTGTATTAAGTATTACATTTAGTGACGAATATTCCTTTTAATTTAACAATGCAAAGTAACAAGAACAAAGGGCATAGCAAGGCGCCAATAAAATCCTCTGTAATTCTTTCAGCATTGTTCTGAGTGATTTGTATTCAAGCAGATACATAAATCTAACCATTGCACGGATGTAGACATCCGTTTTACTAAACAACTTAATAAATTCATTATAGAAATTGAATTACCTTTAATGAATTGCGTGCCGCACTCTAAAGGGCAATAATCACATTTATTGCACGGTGAATAATTAAACAATTGACAATGAATGCTCAGTTAATATTGTGTGGTTAGTATTCTGTTTAATATACCCTAATATTTAATATTTTAATAAGCCTCTATTAAAATATAAATATTTATTGATTAAAGATTATAGCTCTACATAATACATTTTAACGAGATCACTGCCTAACAGATTGTTTTTTCTACATTTCTTTTACTAACGTTGTGCTAATGTGTATTCTTTTTTTTGTGTTAACTCGTATAATCTAATGATTTTTCTTTTCTTTCCATATTGTACTATGACTATCAATAACTTTCATGTATTTAAATTGTACCCACTTGTGCCATTAATTCTAAATAAATAAATAAATATTTCAACTGTTCAAACCACAAAATAAAATAATTTAAGAGTGTCGAAAAAATAGTTTTTTTGTAAATTTTAAGACGAAGTTGAAATTTTTTATCATTTGATTTTTTTTCCAGTACCTAATCCTATGTGTAAAGAATAACAAATTTTCAATTTCAGTTTAATTTTCTCCACCTCCAAGAGAAAAAATGCTGGGTACATTGCAGATGACCATCAAAAATCTATTATCATGAAAGTTTTAGATGAGGAACAATAATAGTGGTTGACCAAAGATGAGACGGTCTGACGACTTAAAAAGATTCGCCTGATTCAAATAGATTTGAATCACCAAAAAATTCTAATACTGAAGACATTTGAGAGAGGTTAGTGTCCAAAGCTGACTTCTAGTAGGCTTATGAAGCGGAGACTTATTACCGTATTCCAAACATGTGACATTAACGATAGAGATTTTAATGCGCCCCGATACATCACCAAGCAATGTCAAGCAACTACCCACAATTCCGTTAGGTAGTTAGTTGATAAACCTCAACCACTCGTTGAGCCGTGGTCTAACAATGACTTAAACCAGCAGTCGAGATTAATATTTCATTCAACAAAAATCTGAGCTTTCCCCGTAAGCTGTAAGACCTGCGATGTCGAGAAGGTCGATTCTCGCACGCCGGGCGTGGGCGACCACCCGAACAATACCTCATTGTCAAGTGAAACAGACTTCTCGTTAACTTCACGCTAAATTGATGCTACGGTTAATTTGGCGCGGATAAGGGAAGGCTTATCACTGTCAGTGGTCGGGCTACATTAACTCCGCCGCAAAAGATGGATATCCGGATCGGAGGAACCATTTAACCTCGTGGTATTGGATAACGGTGCTGAACGAAAATGGACCACGTTACAAACGAATGATTTGTTTTTTTACCCACATACTTTTAGGCACACACCTACTTTATGTTCACTACACATACCTACTTGATCGTAACTGATATCTAAAAATTAAATTTGTTAATACATTATTTTAATTTACTATCGTAACTGTCGTAACTAATATCGTAACTGTTAAATTTTCAACATTAATTTTGGTTGACATATTTTTGCCTAGCTCAAAGTATTTTTTTCTTTCAAATAACTGTCGTGAATTTACTGTTTAAAATTTCATTTAAAACGATTACTAGCAAAAAACGATTATTTTTTTTAATGATAAACTAATCTTTATAAGACAAGTTTTTATGCACACCACAAAGGATATCAAATAATTATAAGCAATAATTAGTCACCTGAAATATCAACATCTGTATCTGATGCCACTTCTCTTTTTAAAATCAATTCCCTTATAGCCCTTATTTTTTTGTAAATGATTTCATTCGTTTATATTAGAATCGAAAGAACTTACAAAATGAATTTCACAATTTTTTAATAGTTATTAGTTTACCTTTTGTTTTTCATACCCTCAATGTAAATTTTAGTTTTTAATCATATTAGTGTGTTAGCATTTATTTATTTTTATTTTTTATTATTTATTTATTTTATATATATATTAATTACAAACAATACATAACAAAATGAACCCTTGTATGTCCAACTGGGAAGGATTCCCGTTTCAGGACATCCAAATTGTGTATTTAGTACGTAATATTCTTACAATGGAATGGCGATGCTGTCAAAACAAATTTTGGGAATATTGTTGATTGCATTGTATGATTGTTTTTAATAAAAAAAGTATTCATTCTGTGTATTTACAGGAACTTGTATCCTAATAAATATAGTTGATATACGATTGAAATGATTTGCAGATACCTAAATGTCACGCCATTTATCTGGATGCCTTTCCATTCTTTGTCTTAGAATACACTCCTTGCTCTATTTCCTTGTGTGCATCGTCTAATACACACTGTTCTGCTGTATCAACTCTTGAGCCAACCCAAGTATTTGAGTCACTTGAATGTGCGTATGTCTTCGAGGGGCGTCACCAACAACTTATTTCTTCCACTGACGTGGTGTATTGGCCGCCCATCCGCTGTACCTACGCTTCAAAATCATCGAAAATTCCCTTTATTTAGCTTTTTATGTGGTTAACATTTTACGGCTTTTATTTTTGACGGACTCCGTGGCAGAGTGCTCACGATCAAGTCCCGTCGTGCGCTAGTAAATTTTATTTTATTAATTTGTGTTATTTCAAAATTTATTAATTTAAAATGGTATAGTAGAAAATACTCAAGGAATCGCCTCGGTGTAAGACCACCATTCAGAATTGAAACGTTGCTTAAAATAGCTTCAGCCATTTTATGTGACCAGATCTGAATAGCTAGGTACTTTTTCACCATACTCTTCGCCATGTCCTGCCTCTCGCCATTATCTTTATGTCTAAATGGCTCCAGCCGGTTGGGAGCACTTGGGACTTTTGTACAGTAAAATAAAAAACATATTATAATCACCTCATTCTTTGTAGATATTACAGAATACAAGACAAACATTTATTTTTACAAGCAATAATTATTCGCTTGACCGGAAATCGAAGGGACACGGGTTCGAGTCCCGTTGGCGTCATGTATCTTTTATCAGGAGATTTTTCAATATGGATGAGTGTTTCAGGCGAATAATTATTGCTTGTAAAAATAATTGTTACCCTTTGTGCTATGCATAAAAAAATCTTGTCTTAAACATTAGTTTACCAAAAAAATAATAACAAACATTTAGATGGTTTCGAAAGACAGGTAAAGGAATGTCCGGATAAAATATGATAATATGAAACATAAGTGAATGTAAAAACGTAGCAAACGTATACAATGGCTGTAAAAAACTACAAAAAATTTAAAAAAAAAATTGTTTTCATAAATGCTTGCTTCAATTAAACATCGTGTTAAAGAGACGAAGAAGGTTTTTTTAGGTTCAGGTTTATGTATTTTCTAGAAAAATGTAAAAAAATACTTTTCCTATGGATTGCATGATTTTTTTGGTGGCGCACACGTCCTTTGCCATTTCGCCAAGACGGCGGAAGCATAACCCGCCCCGACAGCGGGTCACGCCTTTGTGTGCGAATGGAACATGGGTCACCCTTCACCCCAAAGACTACAACAGGCTACAGGTTTCAGCGGCGCACAGTGGGGTAAGCATTCATTTAGATCGGGTCGATTTCTTAACAAAATCTTAACGTCTTACTTTAATTTTCTTCAAGATTGAATAATATATTTTAATAATACCTGCAATGGAAAATTTTGAAATTCTTGAATAATTTATTGAAATCTAAGCTTTTTACCGTTACGCTGAGGGAAAAGCATTATTGTTATGACAATCAGTCTGATTCTTTAACAATAAAAAAATGTAGATGTTATCTGCTTTGTTTCAGTAATTTTTAGTGCCTTATATCATCGTAATTTAAACAGTTCATTTCAGCGGTTGGTTGATAATGCACTTTTTAGGATTTTAAGTAATTTGATTTTAATAATACTGGCCAATCTGACATCTGTCTAGTAACCTAAAAGGTAATTTAGGTACTTTATAAAATTTAAATTAATAATAATATATATATATATATGTACTTTATAGCATCATGTTCATCAAATGCATTTAACATATGGCTTTGTATTGGTGATCGACGAACCGGTGGATGCAGTCTATTAGCCATAAATTGATAATAGTTTGACTACTCTATAGTTAGTAATAGTATAGATAATTGTAGACATGCATTATTTATTTGTACAGCGCCCTTGAGGTGGTTTTGCACAAAAACGGCGCTATGCAAATCATCCAAATATTATTATTATTAACTAAGGCAACTTAAATATTTTATGTGTATATATTTTTTTTTAATGGTCGAAATAATGTTAAAATATAGTGGTAATAATATTGCTAAGAAATATTATTAAAATATAGTGGTAATAATATTGCTAAGAAATATTATTAAAATATAGTTGTAATAATATTGCTAAGAAATATTATGGGTTGATAACAAATAAATTATTAAAAATAAGTATTTTATAAAATATATTAATTTTCGGATAAAAATGTTTTATACCCCTGTTTTACGCCCCTTAAGCAACGTGTTCCAGACATCATAGCACGAAACGAGAGGGAAATAAATCTATTTATGTCATACACTTTGTTCCTCCCCTTCTTGTCTACGGTTCGCCCCTAAAAACAGGGACAACCTCTGAGAGGTCCATTTCATTTATAGAAATGATGTTGTAAATATCACTGAAAGTATTATTTGAATATAAGATATTCTAAAAAAGTTCAATTAGGTACCTACCTACCTAGTAAAAGTAGTTTTTGTAAGGGTGGGTAATAATTTTTAATAATTAATTATTGAAGACAATATTAGCGATTTGTAAACGAAAATCTGAAACAGAAAAATCAGAAAAGGATACGGTCACATCTATGTGACAGATTTTTGTTTTGAAATCGCTAATATTGTCTTCAATAATTAAATATTACAATTTGAGGTTTTACTCAAACAAAGTTATTCCAAAAAAATATTTTTTTAATAATATATCAAGCATTCGGCTGAGAGGACACTGGATCGGTACCTACCCTAAGGTCACTCACCAACCATAATCTAAAAAAAATGTTATAATCGTTAAAATTGTATGTGTTAGTTTTTCTTAGGGTTAAGTTTAGTTAAGGTTTTCACAATCATTTAGAAAATTTCTTCCGGAAGGTTTATATATATATAACGCATTAATATTATATTTAAAAAGTGGAGAAAAATCTCCGAGTAACGGCGAGGACACATCAGCACGTTAATAATAAATAAAAATACAATTTTGGTTGTGACTCTGTATGTAACTCCGGTACAATGAACTGTAGAACTTTTGCATTGAATTCAAGTTAAAAAATCATAAATGTAATTTTAAACAAAAATTATTTTACTTTGCATTATAAAAATCGGAACTGATTGGATAAGAATTCAGACTATCCCATTTAGATGAGATACGAACCGAAAAAAAAATCTCCTTTTTTACCTCTAACGCTACCAACGCCATAACGCTAAGGCTGGCCGCATACATACGTTTTCCGTATTCTATTTCCGAATTCGTTTTCCGTATTCGGAATTCCGTGAGACTAGCGCAAACGTTCGTTTTTCTTCATTCGGAATGTATAAACGTCAGTACCAGTGGTTGCCAACAAGGGTGATATATCGCCATTTAGGCTACTCAGAGCGAGAATCGGCGCCGAAAAAATCTAAAAGGCGACTGGTCGCCAATTAAGCTACAAACATGTCCCGAAATTCTCCAGCCACCCCCCCCCCCATGAAATTTATTATTCTGGGGACAAATTTTATATTTTCTTGAAATTCTCTAGCCACCCCCCCCATGAATTTTTTTATTTTCTGGGGACAAATTATATTTTTTTGAAATTCTCTAGCCACCCCCCCCCCTTCGAAATTTTTATTTTCACGTAAAAACATCAATTTTAAACATGTCCCACCTAACAGCAAATTCGGCTACTTTACGCTACCTTATGTATGAGAAACGGCGATATTAGGTCAAGATCCGTTGGCAACACTGAATTACTGAACGGAAATTTCCGAACGCTTGCGTCGGCACAAACATAATGTATGCAAGAGCTGCGTTCCACATGACGTCATTAGGTTTTTTCTATTCGGTTTCTCCGAACGCGCCGGTTTGCATTCGGAACGTGCGTAAGGAATTTGTTCCGTTCGGAACTAAAACGAACGTGTGCGGCAGTTAATGTATTTTCTACTGATTCCGTGCATTCGGATGTCCGAATACGGATAACGAATTCGGAAATCGAATACGGAAAACGTATGTATGCGGCCAGCCTTAATGACCGAAAATATCGAATCGGTCCCGGCGTTCTGCTACTAGTTATTTTGATAATAGTTGAACACGTTTTGACGAGATATTAGTACGCAATAGCACCTCAATAGTACGCTAATTCATAATAACATCTTAATCCACCCCTTGATGCTAAATTATTAATAAAGGTCTGTACTGAATTCCTTAATAATTGTTGGCTCCGTTGCTTCGTAGGTACATAATATGCATGACCTCCTTCTCATCTTCAGAGCACGTGTTCCAAGTCCTAACTGATCAGTACCACCTTATTTACCAGTCACTCCGGTACTGGAGGACAGAAGTGCTGCACTGTGCGTAATTTTGATAATTTTACAACTTTTATTTTAGATTTTTTCTATTGAATCAAATCCTGCCCTGTTGTATCACTGCTCTGTGACATCTAAATTAATTCTGCTTGATCTCCGAGCAATCTATTGCAGCGACATCAAGGGGACGTTGGGCCCTAATTATAAGTGACATAATGGTACGCCACTGGCTTCCGAGACAAATGAGAGATTCAGGATCACTGTCAGCTCCAGGAAATCAAACACATAATGAGCCTTGTGACAATGGACATAAGGTGATTTGTCGGTTGCCGATATTTTAAACATATTTTTGTGGCTGGATTTCTTTGATGGTAGGGAAGTTGATTACTATCGGTCATATAAAAATAGATGAGCAAGTACCTACCTCACTATAATAATATAACAAATAATAACAAATTAATGATAGTTGAATAATTTTCGCTTTGCATGCAAATTGAAGTGATTTTCTTTCAAACTATGGCAATTGAAAGTTATTTGAATGCTCCTTATTAGATTTGTACAATTAATTATTTGTCATAAAAGTTTGCCGCAGTCATTTATTCATCGTGATTTTTGAAGTTATTGGTATTTAATACCATCCCTCAGCCTAAGGATATTTACTATTTACGTCATATTTAGAGTAGTGAACCACCCGGCGGATATGGCGAATCAGTAAGCTCTTTGGCAGTGAATCCAGATAGTGCAAGTTCAAAACTCGATGAGGGTATTAAATTATTATTATTTTTTGTATATATTCATTACTTATTTTCTCTATACATTTCAATGTATTTTTTTAAAAATAAAATACAATACGTTAAATGCTTAAATGTTATGTACGTGTTTAACATGGTATAAATTAAAAATAATAGCTGTTCCTCTCCATAAATAATAATAATAAAAATGTTTATTCCGGTATGTGGGGAGGTTAGTGCAGTCCCACATAATTCCATATAGAGATACAAAAAAATATATGATCAAAAACAAAAAAATAAAACAGAAAACAAAGATAAAAAAACAGAATAATTTGAAAATAAAATAGAATAAAATGATAAAATTAATAGAAAGTTGAAGCCTTTAGGGAGCCGTGACTATATTAGGCGATAGTATTTTTCTCCAGTGTGCGTCAATGCTGTAGTATGATGTGAAGCGGGCTTCCATAGTGAGGATATTTCTAGACCTTCTTATCCTATCCCTCATTCCTGCCACCCTGGATCTAGTAAGGGCTGCATATCCGGAAACTCGACCCCTCCGTGAACATACGGGAAGCGCTGCAGTATCTGGGGAGACAAAACATTGTGCGAAAGGCGTTGTTGTATTGGACCGGTAGTCTTTCTATACTACTCTTTTTGTAGTTTGCCCATAGTTCACAGGTGTACAACGTTGCGCAGAAGAAAAGGAAGAGCGTCCTTTTTACTGTGGTACTGCAAAGTCGAAATCTTCTACTGAGCATGTTTGCTTTAACTGAGATAGTAAGTTTATCTCTGAAAATATACTTGATCTCTAGGCGATGCCATACGTAGTAATGCAAAATCATGTGTTTTTGGTTTGAAAATTTGGTAGCCTAGAAATTTTTCAGATGCTTTAATTAAATACTGCGAGTAGAATACATCTTGTCCTTTGAAATGATCGAGTATTTTTTAGATAAGTCTTTTTATAAGCCCAGACAAAAAAATAATGTAAAGGCCTATGAAAACTGCTTTAAAGTTCACAATCTCCTACTTACGAACCCATTTTCAGTTATGATTTTATTGTATAATGTGGAAAAGTAAGTTATTTATAAAATTATCGAAAAAAAACATATTTTTGCCTGAACATCCACAAAATAAAATAAAAGGCACTTTTTGGCCATGTTTTTTTCTTGCATAAATCAAAACAGACGGATGGTGTTAAGCGAGAATTTAAACCGTATCGCCATCTACGAAAGGGTTGTTATTGATAGCGGCTCAATTTAAAATATTACACGACGTAGTGCTTCGCCTTAAAGCCAATGAATCCCCTAGATTTCACTGTTTATTCCATATTTTTAGCTCCTATACATTTGGCACATTTTGACGAGCGTTCGTTTCTGATCTGCATTAACTACCGAAATTTTCAACGTCACTTCCGATAGTTCAGCAACTTCTTGTAAAACTGCCCAATGACCTTTTATACTTACAAGTACCTCAAATTGGTAATCTTTTCCGTAATATTATTATTATTATTATTCTGTTAACCGCTTTACGAAGAACATGAATAGTTAAATACTTTATTAAAAATAGTGGTTCAAACAAAGTTGTCAATGATCATTTAATTTAAAATAAAGCCACAGATTGAATTTGCCATTATTGAAGAAATTATTAATTAAAAAGCAATATTTTAAGCCATCAGTGCTGCTCATTCATTGCTCGTGTTACATTGCTCTTAGCATTGATTTATTTAAAGTAGTTACTATTTTTTTAGTGAAGTGATGATCCACGTTAAGCAATTCAGATAGATTTATGGGACACTGGATAAGGTTTAACGTTGCAAGCTGCTACTTAAGCAACCTGAAATTTTGAATATAATATATATTATATTATTATGTACGTTTTAGGACGCGTTATATTACTACGACAGGGCTGCCAACTGTAACGTTTCGAAGTTTTACTGTGAGGTTTATAGGTTATAAACCTGTCGTCATTAAAATCATATGAATTCGGTTTAAACAATACATTTTTAATGAACTAGCAACCACTAGAAGCAGGTTATAATGAAGTCTGGGTTCTAATGATTTGTGGATAACTGGTTCAGTCGAGAAAAAATATACAAAGTTTATATAGGTATGTTTACCGCAAAATATTCAAATTAATTATGCTTATACCACTCAATATCACAGATATTATATAAAACGCAAATGACGATACCTACCTATATTACATATTTCTGAAAATCTTAAATGTTAATAAACAGGAGGAAAGAAATGTAAATAAAAAAAGTTAATGATAACATTTCCAATATTTACGAAAGTTTAAAAAATACTATTGGCATTTCTCAGCGGGGGCAGAAAAAGGCGGTTCCTTGGTAAGTGCATTTTTGAATTGTACTTATAGAGATTAATTTGGATGTCTAAAATTGCACTGCATGTTTTCAGTCTTTACATAAACTATAGACGATATCTGTGTCCCAGTCAACGGTATGTGCTCCAGTCATATTTCCAACCATTATGAATTTAAGAGAAGTCGGGGATGCCCGAGGAAGACATGGCAGGATCAAGTGAATCAGATACTCGAGTCGGGCCATGTCAAGAGTCAGAATAATAGAAGAGTATGTATGAGACGATGTATGAATGTGAATGAGGCAAAAAGTGTGTGCCAAGACCGAGTTGTTTGGCGGTCCGTCCTCTTTGCGGGGAAACGGCGTGATGGTTAGTTAGTTATGAATTTTAGCTATCTTGTAGTACAAAATTTCCGCGCAAGTGCTAACGAGTCGTGCATGTTTCGAAATGTATTGAGAAAGCTTGGCAAGCCAAAACTTTGATATGAGCGAGGCAGATTATAGTCTTAATGGCAAATTACGTGTTGGAGCAGTGCAGATACAATATATAATACTCATCCCGTGCACTATCGAAGGCAAGTGAATCTTTCACTTTGATTATGCGTAATTCTATGCGTCTGGAATGGTTTTGTTTATGAATACAAATTTACAATGCTCGCGCTACAACATTCACTCATTGAAACTCAAGAGCAGTGAATTTAATTGGTTTTGCGAGATTGTCAGTGATGAATTGCGTGTCCTTTACTCTCGCGATGATAATTCTAAGTGTAAAAAAGTGGAAGAAATGAAATGCAGTACCCCTACTAAATAATTTGCTGTACCAATATTACATACCAGGTACATTTCAAAAGTGAAAAGCAATGCTATAAATTTCAGTCACTAGCCGTCTCTGGGGGTAGATTAAGAGGATGAACCACCACAGGACTATATTGACTATGTCTTATAGTTCGCACAAATTGTTTCATTAATATTCTCTCATCGTATAATACAAACGTATTTTCCTCGACATGACCCGACTGAGGTACACGATTCCCTTTTTTTCATGTTTTCCTTTGTGCCTTGATTTTTAGATAAAAAGGTGTGAATCGTAAATCCAGCCAGCGCACACTAGCTACTTAACACATCTTCAATTTGCAAAAAATGTTTTGAAAAAATTAAACATCTATAATAATCATACAATTATTATGAATTATTCCACCCCTGATCTTAGTAATCAAGGAACTCTGTGTTTATGCAAACTGACAGTTTATTTGACGACGAAACGGCGGCGGTCCTTTGATCCGAGTATCTCATCACCAGATCGTATTACAGCCCGTAATACTAACACTAATAAACTGACACTAACATACTTTCACTAACTGACATTAGCATGTTGATATAAACACAGTGACACTAATACAATAATGCTAATACCATGATACCCTGACACTAATAGGTATACCGACAGTAATACACTGGTAATTCAGGCGGCAAATATTCCTGCCATCCTACTAATTACAGTATCCGTTTCTTGTCCCTGTAGGTGTAGGTGCAAAGGTTATCGGTTGCAGATGTCATCTTGCTCAGTAGATTTATGCCCTGCAACTCAGTCGTGTAAAGAGGTAGGACTGCTCGGTAGAAGAAAGGATATATTATCAGCATGTTTTTAACATAATAACCTTAAAATCTAGCCTTCTAGATGCACTATGTGAATATTGGTAGCGTGCCTTGCCTTTTATTTTCAAATTTGAACAGTTTTTACCACACATAAAAAAATATGGTTTGTATAAAAATTGCTTAATTTCTTATGCTAAAATAAAAATAAAATAGAGAGTATTCTTTTGATAATTACCTGTCTTTTGTATTCATTTTTTATGTGACACCTCACAAGAGCGTCTGTATAGTGTATAGTGTACTGTCAGGGAGCTACCTGGTTGGGTAGCGTTGTGAGGTTGTCTTTTTTATTTAAATATATTTCAACTGGTTCAGTGAACGGAGAAAAATGAGTAGGTAACAGTGATTTATTGAAATTTTTTAGTCATCCTGTTAAAAACTGGAATGTAATCCGCTTCCTGATAAATTTTTGGTAAATTCGTAATAATATCGGTATAACACGTGTTCATCCACCTGCGTTCGTCTTAATAATATATCATGACGAAATGCAAAAATGTGAGACTTCATGAACACGTATACGTTTATCGTGAATAGGCATTGGTATTTTACATAAAGTTTTTTAGGATGCCTATCAATTGATTCGTTAATGGCCTACAATGTTTTTAATAGGAATACGAATATTTTATACATATTCAATAAATTAGCAATTTTTTTATCGGGAAGTTTTCTCCGTGTTCCTATCACTCCCATCGGCGCACCAATCATACGTAATTTAACTGGTAACAAAGACTCCTGGCAGCGAATGTGTTAAGATGATTTTTGAATACTTAGGACGGGTTGTTTCGGAGAATCTGAACAATTCAACAAATTTCAACGTTCATTTTCAAGTTCTGTGAAAGATTTTTTTAAGTTCTGTTTTTATTTCAGTTTTTTCAATCAACTAGCCTACAATGATATAAAAACAGAACTTGAATACCTAAGTCTTTCACAGAACCCGAAAATGAACGTTGAAATTTGATGAATTGTTCAAATTCTCCGAAACAACCCGTCCTAAATCTTGTGGAAATAGTTTGGAAGAGATTCCCAGAATACTTAATGTCAGAAATCAGCATTTGCAATAAAATTGCCGCTAAAGGTAGATATAATTATTCCTGATACATAAGGCCGAGACCCCAATCTGTATTTTTATAAAAATATTGTACGTATTGAATTAAATAAATAAATTTCTAAAAAATATTGGGTAGATACCTACCACTGATTCTTTTTTTTCTGATCTAAATACTCTATTCCAGTTTGGTTCCCAAATAGTTTTTTTCTGTGTACCCCTTAGACAAAGAGCCCAAACGTACAAATGAGCGTACCCCGTCAAGGAACCTAACGTACCTACCACTGGGGGTACGCGTTCCACTAATTGGGAACCACTGGTATAGTCGATATAGTATTATGTCAAACTACTATAATTGTAGTTAACATTAGTTTTCCTAGTGTAACCGCACTTACCCCGATTTTATGAAATTTTGAACCTTAAACATGCTCCTAGCATACTAAGATATATTGTATTCGTTTGGCAAGGAAATAATTTAAATAACTAAATATTGTTTTAGCTTGTTGTTTAGTCACTTGCAAATATGTTTATTTTATCTGTGAAAAAGAGCTCTCCTCAAATGGCTTATTGTTGTATTAAGAACCCTTATTTAGCTGTAAAATATAATGAAAATCAAGAATTTTTTCGTATGTCTTCGTTTTATTTTTTCGACATTTGAGAGAGAAAAACGTTTCCCTGAATAGAATTAGCTATCATGAAACCACGTAGGATAGATATATAAAATACACACACACACATATATATATATATATAAAACATATTATCTTGTAAGACGGTAAAATTTACAAAAACATAGTTTTGCAAAAAGAAGTAAATTATTGCAAGTTATAGGTAAGGTTTTTACCACTTAAAATTAAACTTAACTCACTTAAAGAAAAACAAAAAAATTACAGTTCTAGTCAAGGCCAATTTTTTATTCTTCTGGTGCCATTTTTTATTGGTGGTTTGTTTACATCAAATAAAACTTCAACATTTCTAAACTGCTTTGTATGCCATGAGAAACTCTTCAAATTTCGCAAATATTCATAAGATAAAATAACTTTTACCAAACAAATTTTCGGTTTCAACAATATAAATGAAAATAATAAATAATTCATTTGCTTATTCACCTGGCACCACATTTCTGAAACGTCATCTAAAGGGCGGTTAGCGAAGCTAAAATTGACGTCAACCTAAGCTAAACTTATTTATAAAAGTCACAAACCGCCAATGACTTAGAGAAATCTAGGCAAAACTAAGTTGGGTTATAAATAACCTCAGATAAATTATTCTTGATTGCACAATATCGTTTCACTGGTGACATTAAATACACGTTTAATTAAATATCATTTAAGATACACATTCAAGAAATACAATATCGCTTCTAAATTATGTCAAGTTTCATCTAGGCCCCAAGCCAAAACATAGATTTTATTTTTTATTGTTATTACGCAAAAAACCAATCAAACTGTCACAAAATACAAATTATAATCCCTTAAAATATTGATTTCGACTAAAACCGTAATCAGAGGCGGTTCGTGACAAAGGCGAGATATATTTTATGGTCATCAAAGACGCATGTGTTTTCGTGCTTAATGGCTATAGAGATCAACATATTCAAATTATTTCGTATTTTATTATATTATAAGGATTCGGAAACTTCTAATAATAAAGCTGAAACTAATGGGGCCATCTTTATATTCAGTATTGGCACACCTATGGTGACAAACAATGTAATAAATAAATTATTTATTGAATTTCAAAACTTATTGAATGTTATTAAGTAGAAATGTATTATTCATGGAATCAAGTATGAATAAAAGAGAAATTAAGGAAATACCGCGTGACAAGATTGTGATTTATCGTATTATTTTCTTATATCTTATAAAAAGAACATCAGTAGTTTTTACCCGGCTTTGCCAGAGTTTTAACACTTTTTCATACATTTATGTTTTCTTAGCTGAACAATTGAATGAAAAGGAACAAAAAAATTTGTAATGACGTTGAAAGCTGAAAATCATAACGTCCACCTTAAAAAAACACAAAAGAAAAAAAATATAAAAATTTCATTAAATCAGATTTCTTAGTTCGCGCATTTTTAGTTATACACATAGACTAAGGATTTCATAAAAAAAGATTTTTTCATATTATTTGATTGGGCAGCAATATTATAGAGATTTCCTCTTTTTGTTTAATTGTTCTCGTTCATTAATAACAATAATAATATTTGGATGATTCTCACGTCAAGGGCGCTGTATAAATATATGGTACATGTCTAAAATGATCCGTCCTATTACTATCTATAGACAGTCATCATTGTCTTTGTATGCATTGGAACTGCATTTCTTGTAAATTTCGTTACATTTCGTGAAAAACTTAATAATTAATAACCAATATTATAAATTCCACGATTAACAACATCCGAAATCTTACCTACCCAACAAATACTTGCTCATCGAAATAGCTGAGTGTGTTTATTTTGTACACAATATTTCCCATGATAAGTGATCCCTGCTACTAATTTCTACACCAGCAAAAGCTAAACAATAAGATCCACGAGTAGGAAAACGTTCGTACCTCCTGCCCCAAAATAATATTGCATTATTATGTTGAACGTTTCTTGCAGCAATACATATATGAACTAACATAGTATTAATATTTTTCATTCAAAGCGGATGAACTATAGATATACGATATACAAGTCCGCCAAAACATAGTGTAATTTTGGTTATAGTCCGTTCGTATCCCGAGTGTTCCGCATTAGCCGGATTATACCGTCCCCGCGGGAATGATTTAAACAAAACAGAAACACTACAAAATGCCCTCTCCAACTCCAACCGTATGCATGCAATAGTCATAACGTTTTATGGCAAAGTCCCCCATAATAAAGATGAAATTAACGCAGAGGATGCGTTGTTTTGTCGGGCACTCCCTGCACTTCATGTCTTCATAAATCTTGAGACTGGTACGAGTGCAGTTCTGGAGGAATGAGAATCTGATGATAGACAACATCCGTAGGGCAGGGTACTAGAAGATGAATACGAAATCTGCAGGGAGGGAGTGAATTTCCTGAAGAAAACAAGTGTTTTGTAGGATTTTTGGACAATATTTTCGTCATAAATAAAAACATTAACAAAGATTGTATAAGTTTCAAATAATGGTGAAATTGCTGCCACTAAAGCGTTAATCAGTATGGAAAATAAGACTTTTTGCTTCCATGATAATTACCCTTCTGTGGCCTATAGCAAGAAATATAATCCCACATGAACAGACGGAAAAATATTCCCTTTTGCATTGTTGAAATTCTAAAATTTTTAATTATATAAATATATAATTGTTTTCTTGTTGTTACGTATATGAAAATTACATTTTCCCTACTTTTACTTCTACTATTAAGAAAGTACGTGACAGCGATACAAAATACATTTACTTTAAGGTGAAGCACTACAAAGTAATGCAAAATATTGTAGATGCATACTGCGAAATTATAAAAATAATCAAGCATTTTATAAACCCAGAAAAAAATATCAAAAAAGTATCAGCTACTTAACGAACCCATTTTTGGTTATTTTATTTTATTTTATTTGGAAAACCAACAGTTATAATTGTTACAAGGTATGGTGTAGTAAGTGTTAAATTATTTAACCAATAATAGGTTTTCACTAAGTTATTTTAATTATTTAGTGAACATATATAATATTTATGTTAGAAAAAAAAGGTATGGTTTATATAATGTTGAAAATTAATTTCTGCAGAAAATATTTGTATTACATTTAATTATTTGTGTCTGAACACCGCAAAATAAAATAAAACACATTTTTGGCGATGTTTGTTTCTAGCAAAAACCAAAACATACGGCTGGTGTTTAGCGGTAATGTAAATCTCATCGCCATTTACATAAGGAGGGTTATTATTAGCGTCCCGATTCAAAATGTTTCAACACGTTGTGCATCTCCTTAATTTTTAACTAATCTTTATTGAAAAGTTTGTGGTGTAAAATAAACTTCAGTGTTTATGGGTTGTATTGCGTAGAATAAAACGTATGTACTAAATCAAAATATAACGAAAACCTTGTTGTATTTTTGTTGTCGGACTAAATAAAATGTTTCTTTGATGATGTCTATGGCAATGGGCGAATGAATAACCCGCCAAAAAATGGAATAGAGTAGGAACGGTTAATATACATTATTGAATTTCTTCTTTGGGTAATTTTTTACGTTTTTCCTAGAATTCGCTGAGTTTTTTTGATCGGTGAAAGCGTCCGAAATTCTGATCCACGTACGCTGTTACTACTCTGCTTCCTCCATTTCTAAGACCCAACGCCCCCCGCTATAACATCTCCACCCGCGTTGGACGTCTCTTTCAAGCCGGCCATAAATAAAATCTTTATGGTTGTTTGCGCTCTCTTACTCTTTATTATGGTTATTACACGCAGTCGCCCGGCGGGAGAGATGACTTATGGGAGATGCCGCGGTCCGCGGGCGCTTGTAACGCGACATTGTCCATTGCCGGGGAACGGACTGTAATAATGTGTGGATGGGGAAATTATTGTCGCACTTAGCAGTGTAGGAACATTAGGTAAGTACCTACTCCAAAGTCTTTTCAGGGCTCAACACTCTAGGAATGGGTTGTTTCATAGAATTTTAACAATTCATGAAATTTCACTTTAATTTTCAAGTTCTGAATTTTTTCAACTAATGACATAAAAACTGAACGTGAATAGAACTTTCACATAACTTGAAAATTTAATTTCAAATTTTTGCGAATTTATCAAATTCTGAGAAACAACCCGTCCTTACTGTTTTTAGGTTATGTACGGGTTGTTGTTATTTAAGGTTAAATTGCATTTTTTTCGGTAAAAATATTGCATCTCTTAAATTGACCCTCCCATAGATATCATTAATATATATATATTGTATGTCCTCTAGCTAGGCAATCTTTTTGTGAGTACAGATATTGAATCTGATTATAATAATAATATTTATATTTATATTAAATGAAAATCCATTCCAAAACAGTGTATTTCCACAGATAGATGTTCTAACTTTTATATGATATTAAAAACATGTATTATATTTAATACTTATTAATTTTTTTTTCAAAAAAATTAATTTTCGAAGGTTGGCAAATACTTCCGTTTTCTCAATACTATGATTTATGGAGATACAATTTGTTAACTCTAAGCCATCCTTACATATAGGTAAATAATTCATTTCTATATTGCATTTTCTCTACTTTAACAAGAGAGGCAAAAGTGCACATGCCTATTGGAATTTTTTTTTCTAATTATTTTTACGTAAATACTGTACTAGAGTGTTGCTCCCTGCTAACCGGAGCCAGTAAGACTATGCCATCCCCAATTGAGGTGTATTGTGAGGATGAAGGGTATAAGAAGGATATTAGGAAAAGGAAGGTAGAGAAAAAACTGACTATTCAGATCTAGTCACCAAACATGGCTATAGCCCTTTCAAGCAATGTTTTAATTTGGAACGGCTGTCTTTCACCAGGGCAACAATAATAGTATCTACAACTCTGCAACAATAATTCAATAAAATTTAGAAAGGCATGCCGGTGACCTCCGGATTCGTAGACGACGATCTTACCCCTCGAGCACGGAGGCAGTCACAACTGTTTTTCATATAGGTATTGCGCCCAATTAAAAATGACGATGCCTATACATTTTATCGAAGAGTTACAAAAATAATCAGTTTTCCAATATCATTGCAACACGATTGATTCCAGAAACGTTTTGCGATTTCTCGAAAGCCATTATTATTTAAAGAATTTCTTTTGGATGGTTTATATATATTATATAAATAATACATGCATATAATACTTATAGAATGTAGAGAGTAGTCAGTGTTTTGTAATCAAGCTGTAGAATAAATATTTTCGGGTACTTTTTTATTTAATTTTATTTTTTAAATAGTTTTTTACAATTGTTGAAAATCGTGTGACGTTACTGGGGTACCCCGTTCTAAGGTCACATTGTACATGGTTATTTGTGTGAATTATAAATTTGTTTTTTTTGTATGTTAATTTTTTTAAAGTAATTTTTGTAAGCGTGTAAAAATAGGTAAATTATAAAGCGAAAGAATATAATAAAAACATAGCATTAAAAATATATACATATTCCATTGGAAACGCTGGCCAAACCTTATAAAATGAATCAAAATAATGCACTACCGAATTGTAGGTCTTAAAAAGGCCTCAAAACTTTACCCCAATCCATTTATAAGTCCCCGAGCAAGGCCGGGTACACGTCAGGTTATTTCAATTCTAAACAGATACTTTACATTGTCACTATTTTATTGTGAAAATAAATTATTTATATTTCAAAGAATTATTCTAAATTGGTAACTCACAACTTTAGTGGGATGTAATCTTGATTAAAAGTTCTGAGAGAGAAACAAAGAGTTAACATCATATTTGTTACTAGACAGACAAGTCCTAAATATGCCAAAACAGAAGCCTTTTAGTTTCTAGTTAAATAAAAACTATAGCTATCTAACTTCAGAATGACACCTTTATGGTTTATGATAGTCGTTGAATAAACTTTACACAGTTTGCATCTAGTACCCACCACCAGTTCAAACACACTCCTCGTAAACTACACAAAATGTTAGTATTTACTTTACTACTGAGAGATAAAAATGTAAAACGGTAGCTCTAGGCCATATTTTGAGGGAATATCAATATTGTTCTACCCAGCCAACTAAATCTACAAGGAACTTACTTTTGAATTATGTATTACCTTTGCTCTGCAAATAAGAGCTTTTAGTACACACTTAAAGCAGGAATTTCAAGTTTTGTAGTAATTCATTCACATTAAAGGTTATTTTTGGAATTTTATGTACTCACATAATATATGCTTCTTTGTCAAAGTATAATCTGTCGTGTCTGTGGTAATATTTATTTTTGTCATTATTGTCTAACCTGTTTAACATTTCTTGTAAATACATTGGTGGCGGGTTTTCGTACCGTTTATTGGATAGCCAACATTTCTGCAATATGTCAAACTAAGGACGGGTTGCTTCGGAGAATTTGAACAAATCATCAAATTTCAACGTTCATTTTCAAGTTCTGTGAACCCACCCCTCATACTTTTTTTCTTCGCAGAACTTCCTCTCATTGCTTTCCTTAAAACGATCCTTCACACAGCACTCCCAAAGATGATTTTTTTCCTCAGGGACTCCTGTGTGGGGTTGATATAAAAAATTGAGACTTTGAAGTCCAATAAATACAGGGTGTATCGGCACGTACCCACAAACTTTAACCAGCTATTCCTTAGCACATTTGGAGTAAAAAATGTTATGGGCACTTTGCTGTCTGGTAACATTTTTTTTAATAAAAAATGTACTATTCATATTTTCACCACATGTCACCAATGTTTTATCCTTTGTCAAAGTTTGAAAACCCGTCTGGCAATATTTTGTTCGAGTTTCGTTGAATAATATACGTACGTAACTACGTTGGCGCGCTTTTACAATCACAACGATATGGCACGGCACCATTCGTCTCATTTTTAACTATTGTTATTTAGTGTGTACGAAAGAGCGAGGACACTTTTTGACACACTTGCTAATAACAGCTGTTGAACACGAGAAACAATTCCAATGACAGTGACGGAGTGTGGATTTTTTATTTATTATTTGTTTTATAATTGAAAAAAATTGCTACCG